>NC_091120.1:196474771-196737271 GCF_040183065.1 Periplaneta americana
AATGGTTCCAGAGTTCTGAGCGCTGAAAGAGGCTTGTTTTTATAAAAATACGCTAAATTTGTCGCTCAATAGTACGAAAACCGTTTGACTTTCGATAGTATATTTTTGAAAATGCACTCTTCTCAACACCTTGTATAAATAGCGAAAAAATTAGAGTATTAAAAATATGCGAGGTTTTTTACTGATCGATTTCATATGGAATAGCCCATATGCGAATAAAAAAGTATCGAAATAGTATCTAGATGCAGAGTCGAAATAATAGGTTATATCTGTGCAGATTTCAACAGTTTATTCTTTGGATAACGTAGAACAAAATATTACAATACCATATTGGTCCCACATGACTACTTTTCCCGGAAGAAAATAATTTCACCTTTAATGTTGGCACTGTTTTACCTAACCTTTAAACGTCGTAAACTTATATCATTATTGCATGCAAATTTCTATTTCTTAAATTCGTGTTTTGTTCGTTAGCAGAGAGTCGAAAAAAATCGAAAAATCGAAAGAGAATTGGGAGGACAAATTTAAAAGGTAAGCAAAACGCATCCCTGCAAGGGGTTGGGGGCTGTACAAAACTAAGTATGTGAGCTCCAAGCCTGCTGGCCACTAGTCTCACTCCGGGTTACGCTGCTCCACTGAAGGAGCTCTAGAAAATTTTGAATGGGAAGCCGAAATTGGACGTAACCTCTTAGGTACCACATACGCGAGGGGGACTGAGATTTGATCGAGTGATCACGGAACGGGGCGAGGAGGAGATGGCTGGCGAGGCGCTGTCATCTGTTGTTCGATGACAAGCATGTGAAGGCCGTCGGAAGAAGCGCCGTGAAATCTAAATCTGCAATTTGTTATGTCCCTGTCCTTTCAAATTGCGACTATTTGAGTGACCTCGTATATTTACTAGACAATTTATAGGTTCTGAACTAGGGCATACGTCGTTTATAATAAAGGGGAATATATATGAGGAAGGGCATATACAGGTCCGTGGCCCATTTCTTATAGGGCTCATCCCGACATTTGTCTTACGCCTGAGGAAAACCACGGAATACCTTAGGCAGGATGAGTTGTCTCATATATAAGAGACTAGCCAATTTGGCTATTATGCAGGAGGTGATTGTTGTCATGAGCCTTGTTGAATCGTGTCAATTTTGTGACCAGCCATTTGGCTATATGATGGCTCAATTACGAAGAGGGGGGAGAGGTGTAACTGTTAATTAATTTAGAGTAATTAGGGAGATTCGTGGGGATATGAGTGCAGGTCCGTGACCCATTTCTTTTAGGGCTCATCCCGACATTTGTCTTAGCGCCTTAGGAAAACCACGGAAAAACCTTAGGCAGGATGAGTTGTCTCAATATCAGAGACTAGCCAGTTGGCTCTTAGGTTGAATGACTCTATGAATCGATGGATATACACTAGCCAATTGGCTCTATGATAGTTCCATGGATCAACAAAAGTAGATATTGTTAGGGAGGGATTTTGTTTAGCCCAGTTAAGACAAGGTCATTTTAAAGCGGTTGCACTATCCGAGGAGTCTCATGGAGTTGAGTCGTGGCTACCAAAACCTGGGAATAACGCCAGCCTCCCTGTCCTCCTGTCTCATAGTATAGCTAACGGACCTGTCTGGTGTCTACGCCGTAACCTAGGATCATACTGGCCGAGGCCAGATATGAGAGGTTTTAAGGCGCACAAGGTATGGAAGATAATACTAAAATACATTTGAGGGAGGTGGGATTTGATGATAGAGACTGGATTAATCTTGCTCAGGTTAGGGACAAATGGCGGGCTTATGTGAGGGCGGCAATGAACCTCCGGGTTCCTTAAAAGCCAGTAAGTAAGTAAGTAAGACTTCAATTCTGACTAGTTTTAAAACAATCATTTAGATATGGAAGCAAAACAGAGCGTTTACTGTATTCTAAAAACGATATCATAATATCATAGCGGAATCTATTTTAAAACAAAAGGTTTGTAATAGTTATTTATGGTACTTGTGAGGTAAGTGCATCTTTATTGCACGAGTGGAAAGATTTAAGCACGAGGCGTCAGCCGAGTGCTTAAATTACACGAGCGCAATAAAGATCACGCTCACAAGTACCATATGTAATTTTATCCATGACCATAACGAAAAATTATGTTTTATAAAAGAAAATATGTTGAAAATAAGTCCTCATGTAATCACATACCATGGCATGGATTTTAGAATCAATACGTTACTAGGTAGGTCATGATGTAGGAGGCCATGATTAGTAAAGAATGGTAGTAGAAGTGTTCACGGGACTAATGTGATTAAAATAATTTCACATTTTACTTCTGTAAACTTAAGAGGAATATTAAAACTTAATTAATCATCGTGTCTGTTTAGCTCAGTTGGCTAACACGTGTTGTTTTAAAATCCTATAAACCCAACTTCGTAGGTTCAAGTCTCCTCCCATCCCAAAAGGTAAATTATTACAAGATTTTAAAAAGATGGATGTAATGTACAAATTACGACGTAGCAGATAGAGAAAAGAGAAGGAGATTGAGTGTATGTATATTTAAGAAATGGTAATAAAGAAGTAGAGGTAGTGACATCTAGTAACTAATATATTAACTTCTTGAGTAATAGTTCAATGGAAAAGTATACGTGTGTACCCGGGTACTGGGAAAATACTAATGAACCGTGAGATAAAGTTCAAACTGTGACGTAAAGTCTTTATCTCACTAGTGAAATAAAGTAATGTTGAATAAAAGCCTACTTTACAAACGCAAAAGTATTTAGTAAAGGCATGCTTTTCGTTATGGTCATGGATAAATTATATTTATGCCACCGGAAATTCAGAGATTGAAGAAATGTATTGTTACACCCTTTGGAACGGTCCACTGAACTCGAATGACCAAAATATCAAGTTGGAATACGCCCACTGAGAAAAGAAATGTAATTTATCGTTTATGAACCGGAAGTGAAACGCTGCTTGGAGAAAACAGATTTATTCGCTATATTCAAATTGTTGAAGCGTCTCAAACCACACATAGACACACTAACAAATGACAGTACGGATAAATAATTCAATGCCGAAACAAGCTGACAGTTGAATACGCTAACAAGAAATATAGCATACGCGGCAACGTCGAATCTTGATGGGTTTGCTGTATTGTATAATCTGTTTACATACCTGTGAAATGCGGCCTCTTTTCTAATGTAGGTGAAAGGTTAACACACAATAGATAATATTTCGTAACTATGACAGAAATGATTATGACTAGGGCTAGGATTTTGATGAAATTGCATCTTTTTTCTAGTAAGCCAGAAACATAGGCGCTTTAGTATTTATATGTTACTAGTGGCTTGTGCAGCAAATGCTGCAAACTAAGTTCAGTAGACTTCAAATAAACATTTTTCACATTTATTTTCAATGAAGAATACCAGACATTCGGAAAGTTATTTGCTTCCGTAATAATGACAGATACTCTCTCTCTCTAGCCAATACTGAAGAGAACCACGCATATAAATATCTACACCACACCGCCATTACATACATGAAGAAGACCCAACCACACTTGATTAATAATATTATTATCTTACGTAAGTTTTATAGCTTTCAGTAACATATACTATATATACTATATAGCCGCCACTCAGTAAAATATAAAAATCAAAATCTAATTTAAGTTATTCTCTACATCTACTTATATAACCCCAAAACGTTTCACTTTCATATCATCAATATAGCATTAATATGTATAATTAATGAAAAATAGTCACATCATAGCATTAACTACAATAATATTTCATTTCTAATGATAATAATGTCATCAAACCACCTCAAGTTTTGTAGTTTTTAATATCCAATACACAGCTGTACCCAGAAAATTACACACCACAGAATCGAACCTGTAAATTATTTTTAGTAAGTTAAGTTTTTAATAACCAATTTAATTTGAGCTCTAAATAAGTCACCATTCTTGCAGATCATGGCCTTCGTGTAATATTGTTTACTGTAGTGTGTGTTTTGTTTTATTCTGAAATACAACAAGGCCGACTTGATGCTCGCTTCGCTTCTCCTGAATGCAATTAGCTAGTTGTCAAAACTGACGACAGATGGATTTTGGAAAATAGGAAAATTATGTAGGAAAATTGACATTTCACTGAAAACTACTAGTTTTCCGAAAAACTTTGGGTTCCAAGCTCCAAAATGAGGGGCCATTTATTAAAATCCGTTCAGCCGTTTTCCCGTAATTTCCATTACCAGTTCAAATTATATATATAGATGTGATAAACTGTTTTAACACATATTTGTTAGGGCATTTTTTTTTGCATTTTTTGCCTGTTTCAACTCATAAGAGCACCTTTTGTGTTATTCGGACATTTTTTAGGCATTTTCATTTAATTTTGGCCACAAATCCCCATTATTAATATAAAATAATGTTTATTTCCTTTAATATTTTGTCCACATATTTTTCCCATTAGTACCCTTTATTTTTTACTTGGTTATTTAACGACGCTGTACCAACTACGAGGTTATTTAGCGTCGATGGAGTTGGTGATAGTAATATGATATTTGGCGAGATGAGGCGAAGGATTCGCCATACATTACCTGACATTTTCCTTACGGTTGGGAAAAAACCCAACCAGATAATCAGCCCCAGCGGGAATCGAACCCGCGCCCGAAAGCAACTCCGGATCGGCAGGCAAGCGCCTTAACCGACCGAGCTACGCCGGTGGCTAATACCCATTATTTTGTATAATATTTTAATCGTTTTCCTACACAAATATTGCCCTTTTAACGTAGTATGGATCAGTCCAACCGCCCCTTCAATATAGACGCCTCTATACTTGCTAATTCCGTATAAGAGTGGCCTTGTGATGGGCTACATGGAAATTGCATCAGGTAAAATAATTAATTGAAGTGTACCACTTAGAAAAATTATATAAAATTAAGTAAACTGAAATGTTGGTACTAGAATTTAATTTAATTACTAGTCTAAATATTAAGTAGCACAAAACTCCTTTTCCTACCAAGCCAATTTTAGAATGTAAGATCAACTTTTAGGGCATTTTAAGGGCATTTTTTTTTAAGATTTTTAGGTCATAAATGCATTGTTTTTAGAACTTTTTTTATTTATAGGTCATCAAAATCCTAGCCCTAATTATGACAGTCAATAAATTTGAAGAAAAGTAATTCTGTTTCATAATTTGCAGAGTATCTGTAGCCTATGTACAGAACTTGAATAATATAAGAAAGCAATAGATGATCTATGAACTCCCTTGGATTCAGAAGAACGTTTTTATTCTTCGCAAGTAATTTTAGGTTAGGTAAGGATGGGAATAAATACTACCACGAATGGAAAGAGTATACCCTATCAAGTAAAGAGCGAGACGACAGTGTGGAATGATGCACAGACCAAATGAAACAAAATGAAATTGGTAGAGAAACAATTAATTACTCGTAAAAGCTATGCGATCGCGTCTCTTTACAAGGAAATTTCAGCTGTGAGGAAGAATCAATGTAAACTTCAAGCCTGTTTGCGACTTGAATTACTATTTTTCATACAGTTCCGTTGTAGGAACTTCATCCTACTCGTTTACCAGATCCTTGTCTTCACTACTCATCGCTACTAGTCATTCTCATATAAACTACTCGTACTTCTCATCGCTGTAAGACATTCTCTTCACTACTAGTCATACTCATCTTCGCTACTAGTCATCCTAGTCTTCGCTAATAGTAATCACTACTAGACACCCTGGTGAACGACATACTCGTATCCACTACTCGTCATCGCTATAAGGCATCTACACTACTAGATATCTTCGTATTCACTACTCGTCACCGCCATAAAGCAACCTAGTATTGATTACTAGTCACCCTCGTATTCACTACTCGTCATCGCTATAAGGCATCCATGTCTTCTCTACTAGTCACCCCTCGTCTTCATTACTGGTTTTCCCCGTCTTCACAACTAGTCATCAGTACTAAACATCCTCATCTTCACTACTCGTCAAGATTAGTCATCGTCTTCACTACTAGATATCGTATTCTCTACTCATCATTGCTACTAGACATCATCGTATCCACTACTGTGATCCTCGTCTTCACTACTCGTCATCCTTATCTTCATTACTAGTCATTCTTCGCTTACACTGATAGTCATCCACGTATTCAATACTAGTAATCACTACTGGATACCTTGGTGAACGACATACTCGTATCCACTACTCATCATCGCTATAAGGCATCTTCACTACTAGATATCTTCGTATTCACTACTCGCCACCGCTATAAAGCAACCTCGTCTTGACTACTAGTTATCCTCGTATTCACTACTCGTCACCGATATAAGGAAACATCATCCTGTCTACGTCAGTCTTGTCTAGTCATTCACAACTCATCGCTACAAGGCATATTCGTCTTCACTACTAGTCACCCTTGACTTCATTACTAGTTATCCCCGTCTTCACTACTAGTCAGCATTACTAAACTTCGTCTTTCCTCCTAGCCATTCTCTCATTCTCATCTTTACTAGTCCTCATCACTACTACTCAACCCCATATTCATTATTCATCATCACATCTTGTCTACTAGTTATTCGTCTTTACCACTAGACACAATCGTCACTACTAGTCACCTTCGTCTTCACTACTAGACATCATCGTCTTCACTACTAGTCATTCTCGTTCCACTTGCCCTCCAAGTCATTTTCGTCCTACTCGTCATTCCCATCATATTCCAACACCTCTTCCAATTCTTTTGCCCGCCTTAGTCCAACTCATCCTCTACCATTTCGTCATCATTTTCAGCCCACATATATCACAATTTCTCGTTCTATCATTCTCTTGCTGTCACTCTTAAACCTTCTACCTTCAAATTTCCTTCTTCACTCTTCTCCAAGTTGTCATATCCTCCTTCCTTCCATGCCATAACATTTCACTGAATATAATATCAAGCCCAGAGCGTTAAGTTCAATTTATTTGCAAATGTGACTCACTTCCATGTGACGTGTAATGTCAATAGGAGCTAAATTACCATGTGGCACTTCCCCGTCAAGGAGGAAGGCCGACACGTGTGAGGTAATACGCATACGATTAACTAATTCAACACGTGATAATGACAGGCCTGGCCACATGTGCATGGAACTGACGACACGCGCCGTGGAAATTCCTGTTTGAGACAAACAATCCTGTACCTCCTTATGCTTAACAGAAACGAACCAGAGACACTCCAATGTCAAACTTTTATGTTACGTCACTGCACAGTGAAACTAGAGTGCAAATAAATTCAAGTGCAAGTTTAATTTTTGGAGACAAAGACGGTGTTTGAAAATTAAAATCTCGAACTGCAATAATTCACTACCAAAACATGCCTGAGATAAATGCGTACTTACCAACCCCAAGAAACGTACACTACAAAAAAGCAGCCAATTGGACGTGGTTACTGACCTGAAAACAAACAAACATAGCATTCAGATATTTGTACTCGTAACACAGTTTTAAAAAAAACTTCATATTTAAAATTCACTAGAAGAGAAAATTAATATTAATTATACATCTTGATTACACAACTTTCAACACTATATCACTTCGGAATATGTAGGCCTATTATATGACTTTCTTGTGTTAAATTCTATCGCACCTGGTTTATATTTTTCCATCTATCATTGGTCATCCACAGAACTGCTTGTTGCTGGTCTTGGCGTCTCTTGTTTTGTTTCCTGTGAGGGTGTGTTTGTGTGGTGTAATGTGGAGTCAAAGAGTGTGTGTGTTCTGAAATTGAGTTGCGTGTTGAGAATTTCATTGGGGTGTGTTTTTGTGTGTCTATATATTTCATATTGTTGTACTGTGTTTAGTTCCTGACTTTATAATAATAATAATAATAATAATAATAATAATAATAATAATAATAATAATAATGAAATAATTTAGATATTTATCTGTGATATATATATATATATATATATATATATATATATATATATATATATAAACATTGAGAAATCTGAAAGAGCTATTACTGTTAACAAGAATTGTTAGAAAAATATTTCGTTAGTCTATTCTCAAATTGGTTTGATGTCTGACAGTCCCTGACATTACTCGGTAGGGCATTCCAAAGTCGAGGAACAGCCACAGTGAAAGAAGATGAATATGAGGATGTTCGGTGGGAGGGAATGGATAATATTGAGGAGTGTTGTGATCGTGTGTCTAGGTTATGATGGGTGGATAAATTTTGAAAACGAGACGCAAGATAGACAGGAGTGGAGAAATGCAATATGTGAAAGAGAAGGGAAAGACAGTGGATTTTCCTACGATATTCTAGACGGAGCCAGGACAACATTTCGAGGGATGGTGTTACGTGATCAGCCCGGCGAATATTGCAGACGAAACGGACGCACATATTATGAACACGTTGTAGTCTCTGCGCCGAAGTAACGCTTAGGTCAGTAAGCAGAATATCACAGTAATCGAAGTGGGGCATCACGAGTGTTTGCACTGTTTGCTTTTTGGTTGGATGTGCAGTATTTCCATGTCTGTGTTGATGTCTCTGTAGGTGTGGTTAGCATTTGTGATGTGTTCTGCATATGTGGAGGTGTTTTGTAATTTTGTTATGGCTGTGATGTATTCTTTGTAACGTGTTTGAAATGATCACAAATGCTAACCACACCTACAGAGACATCAACACAGACATGGAAATACTGCACATCCAACCAAAAAGCCAGAAACTAAACACACTAGAATATGAAATATACAGACACACAAAAACACATCCCAATGAAATTCTCAACACACAACTCAATTTCAGAACACACACACTCTTTGACTCCATATTACACCACACAAACACACCCTCACAGGAAACAAAACAAGAAGCGCCAAACCAGCAACCACCAGTTCTGAGGATGACCAATAATAGTTCGAAACATGTAAACCAGGTGCGATAGAACTTAACACAAGAAAGTCATATAATACATATTCCGAAATATTAATTACTTCAAGGGAGATACGTAACGTTTTATCCTAACTTTTCCTCGATTCTGCTAATATTGCCCATACCAAACTCATTACGTAATACAAACCTACTTATATGACAATGTATAAACTTTGGAATCCAGCAATATTGCATAACAAGAAACAAAACATTCCACAAACCAGATATTACGAAGTTTTTGCGTTCTCAATGACATGTGCATAATGTAGGCTACCCTGTATCAAAAAGGACTTTACATCTTCATAAACTTACAGAAATTTATTCGCATATCTTACAGAAATGGTTAAGGCGTCATTTTAAAGCAAAACACATCAAGATTCGACTCACGCTGTGTTCTGAAGATTATACGAAACCTTCTGATTGCAACTAGATAAAATGTGACTAATGTAATAATTGATGGCATGAGCATTGCACAAGATACAGTAGACGTAGATTATTTGTCTGTGATGACTGTGAATAAATTTGAGTTGTTAAAGTTAGTTGTAATCTTTGTGTCTCTGTTTATTTTTTGTTCGTGTTGCTAAAATCTGCCATCAGCTAAGTGATTTAATTAACCATAACGTTTGAATTCATCTCTATTGACAGAAATAACAAAATTATGATATAATAATAATAATAATAATAATAATAATAATAATAATAATAATAATAATAATAATATTAATAATAATATTAATAATAATAAATATAGTATATGCGTACACCACCTCATTCTAGTGCCGAGGTCATGGAAAGCATGGGGCTCTACCTCAGTGCCCCCCAAGGGCATTCATGGCATGTTACGGGGATACCTTTACCTTTTTTTTTATAGTATATGCGTACTCTTAGACCAGAGTTGTCAGACACAGCCTAAACGGAGCGGAGCGCTCCACTGTAACTCGTTGCGAGCTCCGGTGCTTCCACAGACATATGCAAGTTCACGCTCCGACTGGACGTCTCTAGCACCACAACCGGTTACGGAGCTAACAACTCTGACACTACTGTCTTAGACCATATGTTGACATTTTCAGTATCTAATGTAATTAATTAATCGAAGAAGAATTTTAATATTATTTTAAGATTTTTTACAATCTCCATCTTTTTGCAAACATTCTTCCATTTTCTATAAAAAATTTCACATGTATTAACTAAACCACTAAGCAACTAGAGCTCAAAATCCAAAAAGTGCGTACTCTTACCCTCCTTTCCCCTAAGTTATATTCGAAAAGTTACTCAATCCGCAAATTAACGAAGATGATCGAGAAGAACTCATTCACTTTCAGCAAGATGGGGCAACACCTCACTATCACTTAGTGGTCTGCTAGTTTTCCAGGTCGTTGGAATGGTCGTGCAGGGCCAACTGTATGGCCACCTCGATCACCAGATCTGACGCCCCTCTATTTTTTCAGGTCGGATTCGTCAAAGATCTTGTGTACGTTCCTCCTTTACCTGTCGATCTTACTGAGCTGAGATCTGGAATTACTGCAGTACTGTACTCCAACCACGAGAAAGTTTCCAGGGAATGAAAGGGAGGGGGATGATGATGTGAATGAATGTTGATGTCATAAGGTCACACACGTGGGTACTCGCATCTCTATTGGCTAGCTCTCACAGCACAAACAATAATATTGATACACACATTTTTATATTACCCTAGTTGCAAATTAGATCACGGTTAATCTCCTGGTCTTTTAATCCCTCCATACAGGAAATAACATATGCAGGAGAGCGCATGTCTTTTTTTTAAACTGACATAACTCTAATATGATCTATCTACTTAGCTCCAATAGATGACGCTATAGTAAGCACATTCCTTTCACGGTTTATCTCCTGGTTGGAGAACAGTAGTTCTAGAAGTGACTCCTGAACCACTGGCTCATGTGTGGCAAGGGATTGACTTTAGGTTGGATGCTAGTCATATCACAAACTGGAGTCACATCGAACCAAAATAACTGCTTAGTAGAAACTTGATGTGTTTTCTGTGAGATATGTGGATAAAATTTCTATAAGCTTATTAAGTTGTAAAGTGCATTTTAGTACACGCTGTATTAACTTCCATTCTTTTGACAGAAAAATGTAAATCTGAGACGTCCAAAATTTAAATTTTCAAAATGTCCGTTATCTTGTATTAATTTTGCCCGTCCTTCAAGCCGTATGTTTACGCTCACACGCGCGGAATGTCCAGTAATTATATTTCCTCTCATCTGAATTTCAAATCACGCGTTCTTGTGATTTCTGTCAATCTATAAACCCTCCTGTCTCTCTAATTGTAGGACCAGTGACAGCTCGTTATGAGTTTGAGCACGTAGCAAAGGCAATTGGTAGCAATTAGCTTCATACTTAGGAGAGACCTTCACGTCTCACTAATACCTGAAACACTGCTAACTATTCACCGTTATATCCATGTTGTGCAACAGCCTGCCCACTGTGGGAGAAACTAATCGCGCAAGAAAGGCTGCGGATGTCGGGAATTTATATTTAAATTGCTTTATAATAATGCTACGCCATCTTTATCTCAACGAGCTTGTGTAGCAAGATATGCCTGTGTCTTACATCATTATTCTAATGTTGACATCAAATCAACTTCATCGGTAATTCCAACGGAAATTATTTTCTTTGAACAAGGAAAATGAATCAATTACACACACGCATATGGGCTATACCATATGAAATCGATCAGTAAAAAACCTCGCACTTTTTTAATACTCTAATTTTTCCCCTATTTATACAAGGCGCTGAGGAGAGTGCATTTTCAAAAATATTTTATCGAAAGTCAAACGGTTTTCGTATTATTGAGCGACAAATTTAGCGTATTTTATAAAAACAAGCCTCTTTCAGCGCTCAGAACTCTGGAACCATTTACTGCAGAATATTGAACGGGAACTCATTTTGAAGCTGATATTTGGTACTGTACTCCAACCACGAGAAAGTCTCTGGGGAATGAGACGAAGCGGGGTAATGCTGTGAATGAATGTTGATGTCATAAGATGTCATAAGGTCACACACGTGGGTACTCGTATCTCTATTGGCTAGCTCTCACAGCACAAATGACAACACTGCTACAAACATATTTATACTACCCTAGTTAAAAACTTAGATCACTGTAAATCTCCTGGTCTTTTAATCTCTCCATACAGGAAATAACATATGCAGAGAGCGCATGGTTTTTAAACTGACGTTATAACGGTAATATTAGCTATCTACTTCGTTCCAATAGATGACGCAATAGTAACCACATTCCTTTCACGGTTGATAGGTTATGTTAAGAAGTAATCCTTATTTTTATTGTATACAGGGAGACAAATAATCTGATTTTACTTTTAGGCTTTTTGCCAATTTGTAAAAATGTAAAAAAAAAAAAAAAAAAAAAAAAAAATGAGAAAAACCTTGCATTATTAAGAGGGATTCGGCATTGTTTGTTTAGTGGCTCGGCAATAAGTTTCGAGGGTATTAAATAGATTATTTTCACACGCCTAGACTTGAACGGCGCAGTACCGCACGCACTGCCCGAGAGCTGAAGATAAGAGAGCGTTGGGCGTCAATTTACTCCTGTGTTTATGAAAACTTGTGATAAAGTTAGTCCAGCTACGCGCTACTAGACGAAACATCACATGTTTGTCTCTTGGCCTTGCTTGTCTCGGCTAGCTCCCGCCTCACAGTCAGCTGGTTAGTTCACGCGCGTACTATTTATTTTCTTTATTTTATATTTTCAATACTTTCTTATCAACGGTGCACCAGTAAAAAAAAAAAAGTTTATTTGTGCTTTCAATGCGGAATCTAACCAAATATTTTACAAATATTTTTTTCGTGGGCAAAGGCGTCTTGATGAAGAAAATCTGTTTACATGTCAATATAAACTTTAATTTCTCAGCATCAAAATAAACCATGATTTTGATCATTGGGAGCTACAACAGTTTAAAGTTGCTAATTGTATGTAAATACGATAAATTTAATATGTTTAATTTAAACATTACGAAGTTCTGATGCCTCAAACTTTGCACAATGCATTGTATCACAGTTCTCTACGCAAAAAAAAAAAGTTTTATTGTATTTAGAAATTGTACGGTCAATTTTCTCCATATTTCGGTCGATTTGAGATGGAATAGCTCATATACATATTTTTATAACTAACATATAGGCCTAGTGCAGAAAAATTGTACAATTCCCAAAAAACATAGTGGTGGGACTGATTAATAAAATAAACAACGAAACAAATTTAATTCACAACACGATAAAGGAAAGAAGTTTTTTTTTTATTATTCGGAACGTATAAAACGTAAGAGAAACTACGCGCCACGTCTCCAACACCGATTTTGTTTACGTGTTATAAAGCAATGCTCAGTAGTCATAAAGATTCAATATCAAATTGCTGTAATCAAGTAACATATGTCTACTCCAATGGAAGATTATATTATTTCATGTTAAGATTACCAGTAGTAACTTAGCAACGTAATCAACAAGACGCAAATTACATTCTGACAACGTCAGTCAAGTCAAAGGTTATGTTGCACAACGTTTTATTTTCATTAGAAACCAATTCTGTCGTTAATTAACTTCAAAATTTCTTCCGCTTACTTAATTAAATATTTAAAGTTTATTTCTTTCGATTTCTAATACAAATTACATTTCCATATTAGCATGATAAGTAAATAACGCAACGCATGATGATGAGAAGTTGAAGGAGGCATTTCCAGACGATAATTTAAGGTGGCCTTGATATCGCTGTCATGGAAACCAATTTTATTGTTTATTTCTTATATTCCGTGACTGGACATGACACAATTTGCATTAGGAATGAGAAAAAAGCATTCCATTACACACAGAAGACGCATCGCAAATATAATTTTCTCAGCATACATACATAACCCATCAGGAGTTTAAAACGCTCAATATGTGTGGCATATGAAAACTGCAGTACGACAAAAAGAAGGGCAATAACAGAATAATAAATATTGAATATGAATAAAAAAACTACCCAACACTTGATAGAAGTCGCTGTACACACAGACTAGTATTAAAATTATTATATTTCATGTACATCATTCCCTGATAAATTGACTCGTAGATACTGAATATGAATAAAATCCGTCCACTAGTTTAGTAGAAATCGCTGTACACAGACAGACTAGTACTAAAATTATTATATTTCATATACATCATTCCCTGCTAAATTGACTCGTAGAAACTGAATATTAACAATTTTTTTTTATTTTATTGGGTTATTTTACGACGGTGTATCAACATCTAGGTTATTTAACGTCTGAATGAAATGAAGGTGATAATGCCGGTGAAATGAGTTCGGGGTCCAGCATCGAAAGTTACCCAGCATTTGCTGGTATTGAGTTGAGGGAAAACCCCAGAAAAAACCTCAACCAGGTAACTTGCCCCGACCGGGATTCGAACCCGGGCCACCTGGTTTCGCGGCCAGACGCGCTGACCGTTACTCCACAGATGTGGACAAAAATATTAACAAAATCCGTCCAATAGTTTAGTAGAAATTGCTGTACATAGACAGACTAGTACTAAAATTATTATATTTCATGTACATCATTCCCTGATAAATTGACTCGTAGATACTGAATATGAACAAAATCCGTCCAATAGTTTAGTAGAAATCGCTGTACACAGACAGACTAGTACTAAAATTATTATATTTCATGTACATCATTCCCTGCTAAATTGACTCGTAGATACTGAATCTGAACAAAATCGGTCCAATAGTTTTGTAGAAATCGCTGTACACAGACAGACTAGTACTAAAATAATTATATTTCATGTACATCATTCCCTGATAAATTGACTCGTAGATACTGAATCTGAACAAAATCGGTCCAATAGTTTAGTAGAAATCGCTGTACACAGACAGACTAGTACTAAAATAATTATATTTCATGTACATCATTCCCTGATAAATTGACTCGTAGATACTGAATATGAACAAAATCCGTCCAATAGTTTAGTAGAAATCGCTGTACACAGACAGACTAGTACTAAAATTATTATATTTCATGTACATCATTCCCTGCTAAATTGACTCGTAGATACTGAATCTGAACAAAATCGGTCCAATAGTTTAGTAGAAATCGCTGTACACAGACAGACTAGTACTAAAATAATTATATTTCATGTACATCATTCCCTGATAAATTGACTCGTAGATACTGAATATGAACAAAATCCGTCCAATAGTTTAGTAGAAATCGCTGTACACAGACAGACTAGTACTAAAATTATTGTATTTCATGTACATCATTCCCTGATAAATTGACTCGTAGATACTGAATATGAACAAAATCCGTCCAATAGTTTAGTAGAAATCGCTGTACACAGACAGACTAGTACTAAAATTATTATATTTCATGTACATCATTCCCTGATAAATTGACTCGTAGATACTGAATATGAACAAAATCCGTCCAATAGTTTAGTAGAAATCGCTGTACAGAGACAGACTAGTACTAAAATTATTACATTTCATGTACATCATTCCCTGATAAATTGACTCGTAGATACTGAATATCAGCAAAATCCGTCCAATAGTTTAGTAGAAATCGCTGTACACAGACAGACTAGTACTAAAATTATTATATTTCATGTACAACATTCCCTGATAAATTGACTCGTAGATACTGAACATGAACAAAATCCGTCCAATAGTTTAGTACAGTAGAAATCACTGTACACAGACAGGCTTTATGATTATGTATTTCATGGGCTACATCATTCTCAGTCTCAAAATCTCTCGTCATCCCTAGACCACGCAATGACTAGATTGGGAACATTTTTGGCTCTCATAATATATAAATTAAACATGGCCAAATGTGTAATACTTCATTATTTCACGACAGTCAACTCTTTAGATGGACCAAATCCCATCTCCAAATGTGGTCATCGATCTAAAGAACATTACACTTTATAGTCGTACATTAAATGAATATAAACTCCTTGACAACCAAACAGTTGACAATCTTCACCTTATCTTCATAAGCTTGTTAAATCCAGCCTGTAATATTAATTTTGTGAGAAATACAAACATTTCTACTTTTAAGTGCGTTCGACGTACTTCAAACAAGATGAAGTTTTCCTTATTAATCACAGGAACGGGTTTGTCTTCTGGAAACTGAGAAGGGCCCTCAAGTACGCATATCCGTGAGCATTAGCCTTTCTTAGAACACTCCAAACTGAATTAAGCCAATGAAGAGACGAATTGTGCAATCATGTAACTGCGAACGCTCTGCCCCCCAGTAAATCTACGAATAAGACAAGGTCAAAGACCTCCACCGCAGAGCTTATTATGGTTCCGGCAGCCCTAGAACCTTGTGCAGAGCCGTGTTAAGTCCATTCATCAAGTTTCCAGCTGCGGGAAGCTACAGACTGTGTCCAAGGCGGCTGATATTCAAGTGAAACAAAAGACTGCGCGCATCAGAAAACTGTTACTATGGAAATAGGAGGCAATGATGTTCCTTTGAGTGTTTGTACTTCAACTATTGTTAACGTATTCGGTACGAACGGGGGCCACGCAATTAATTTTTTTTATGTTTTATTTAACGACGCTCGCAACTGCCGAGGTTATATCAGCGTCGCCGGTGTGCCGGAATTTTGTCCCGTAGGAGTTCTTTTACATGCCAGTAAATCTACTGACATGAGCCTGTCGCATTTAAGCACACTTAGATGCCATCGACCTGGGCCGAGATAGAACCCGCAACCTCGGACACAGAAGAGCAGCGCTATACCGCCTGTGCCACCCAGGATGACGTCACTCAATTAATGTAGGAATGAAGCGACCACGGAAAGAGAAAAAATTTATACAGGTGGATAAATGATGAAATATATAGGCGAAGATATTAAAGCATGTCGGTGAAAACGTTAAGTATATGGGCGATTATGTACATAAACCAATAAGTACATCAACGAATAAATAAATAAAATATGACCGAATAAATTAGTATATAAAGGAATAAATAAACAAACAAATTTTATATATCAATGAATAAGTAAATAAATAAGAATATGAACGTATTACCGAATAAATAAATACCGTAGATAATATGAACGAACAAATCAATGAATAGGTATAAAAAATAAAATAAATAAGAATATATATGAATCAATAAGTATATAAAAGAATAAATAAGTTCTACATATCAATGAATAAATACATGAATAAGTATATAAAGAAATAAATAAAATAAACAGACAATCTAAGTAGCCTATATAAAAGAATAAAAAAAATACTATAAATCAGAATATGAACGTATAAATAAATGAATAAGTATATAAAGGAATAAATAAAATAAACAGTCCCTCTAAGTAACCTATATGAACCAATAAATAAATAATATAAAGAAAACTATGACAGTATACACGAATAAATAAAATAAATAAATAGATAAGTATAATAACGAATAAATAAATGAATAAGTATATAAAGGAATAAGTATATAAAGGAATAAATAAAATAAACAGTCCCTCTAAGTAACCTATATGAACCAATAAATAAGTACTATAAAGGAAAATATGACCGTATACACGAATAAATAAAATAAATAAATAGATAAGTATAACAACGAATAAATAAATAAGTATATAAAGGAATAAATAAAATAAATAAATAGATAAGTATAACAACGAATAAATAAATAAGTATATAAAGGAATAAATAAAATAAATAAATAGATAAGTATAACAACGAATAAATAAATAAGTATATAAATGAATAAATAAAATAAACAGATCCTCTAAGTATATCAACTAATAAATAAATACTATATATTAATGAGTAAGTAAATAAATAAGAATATGAACGTGTAAACGAATGAATAAATACAACTATGAGTAAATAAATAAGATATAAACGAATATAAATAAATAAATAAAATATGAATTAAATAAATAAGAATACGAACGAATAAACAGACTAATAAATATATAAATGAATTAGTAAATAGAGCCTGTGAATATATGAGCGAATAAATAATGATAAGAATAAATAAATAAATAAGAATATGAACATATAAATGAGTAAATTAATGAAAATATGAATGAATAAATAAATAAATAAATACATGAATAACATAAACGAATAAATAAATAAGTGAAACATAAATAATTACATGAACGTATAAATACATAAATAAATATAGGGCGAGCAAATAAATAAGTAGATTATATAGGTGAATAAATACATAAATATTAAAATCAATAAATAAATGAATACTCTAAATATATGTACGAGTAAACAACTTAATTACACTGACTAATACATGTACGAAAGATCAAAAAAATATAAGAACGCATGAATAAAAAAAATTACGAAAGAATAAATAAATAAATTAAGTATATGCTTGAATAAATAAATAAGTGTAGCCCTATACGCGAATAAATAAATAGCCTACATTACCGAATAAATATATATATGAACGAATAAATAAATATATGGACATAAAGAGTTGATATATCGACAAATAAGTGTGGACAAATATAAGCGAAAAATTATATCAATGTAACTTAGGAAGTGGAAATATGCATAATATAATAATAGAAACAAATTAACAATAAAATTATGTAAGCGGATATACTGTATAAACTGATAATCGAATACGTAAATGTGTGTAAGATTACTTATGCAAGTAGAATATTACGAAAAAATACAGCTATATTATACATTGCATAAGGAGACAAGGGAATTTTTTTTCGAAAATACAAAACGAAATAAACAATTAAATAACTGAAATAAATCATATAAGAAAATGCATAAAAATATAATGGGTTGAAAATGTTTAAAGAAGCGAATGCATATGTAAGCTAATACGATAGAAAATAAGAGAATGGATTAGATTAGAATATAAAATTACAGAGGTATATAAAGAATAAACAATTACATCGAGGAATAATATACATAACAGAATCATAGGTTATAGTTTTAAAGAATCAATTAATACATAAGTAAATATCTTGTATGCATGTAAGGGACTGAAAAATTTAGAAAGAAATATCTAAGTGTGAAAACATGTAAGTGAATTGAAGGTATACGTCTTTAGGGTAATTCACATCTACATGACTCAACAAATAAGTATTGAATGAATATACCACGCCTGTAAGCAAGTAAAAACTCCCAGTACGCATACATATGAATCTGATTTAAGTTAAAGTAGGGGTCGAATGTTATACGAATTCAATCCTAATGTTATAGTATATCCATAAGTATATGAAAAATAAAATAAGATTTAGGGTGGGAACTTCTCAAGTCAAGGCGACGAAAAACCAGACTCACCGCATTGTTGAAGGCACAAATGGGACACAAACATGGACCGATATCAATGCTAGATTAGCAACAGCATCATACTTAGGAAGGGCTGATCATATTAGGAAGTTTGAATGTAGAAAACAAAGAACGGACGTGGCAAAATTTTCCTTTGTTAACCGCACAATAGTAGACTGGAACAGCTTACCTGCGGCAATCTTTCAGGGTGGTCCTCTTAAAATCAATACATTTAAGGAAAGGTTGAGAAGATTAGACTGAAAATTTAATTGGAGGTGCAGTGTAATTATTTAAGTTGTGTCATGTAATTAACCGAGTTGATATATAATTAATTAAGTTGATATGTAATTAATTAAGATGATATGTAATTTAGTTGATATGTAAATAAATTAAGGTGATATGTAATTAAGATGATATGTAATTAAGTTCGTATGTAATTAATTAAGGTGATATGTAATTACTTAAATTGGTAATAGTTGGGTGAAATAGAAGTACTTATAAGTTAGATTTACTTTTGCTTATCGTAGGCATTATTATAGAATAGTTTTTATTTATAATCCTAGGTTTATTCCATCTACTATTTATAGATTTACGTTTATTTTATTTTATTTCATTTACGTTTATTTTATTTTATTTCATGTAATTGCAATTATTGTATATTATATATCACTACCACCGGGTGTATACCCAATTGTAGTGTTAATAAATACATACATACATACATACATACATACATACATACATGTCACGATACTAATAGGCAATATGTAAAAAGGTTAGAACGATTTTAGATTCTGGTAAGAAATTCATTAACCTTGGCAAATGATGTACTGTTGTAGAATAGAATTGAAATCATAAGAGTTTTTATGATGAAGAAAAGAAGAAAAAGATGGTAACAATATATTATTTCCAAAACTCTCCCGAACTATAGACTCTGTAAGTTTCCGCGATGTTCAAGAAGAAACTAGTAAAAAGTGCATATCATACAATAACCACACGCAGTCCAGATCGATAGATCTCACACACAGCAGCCACAAATCACTGTCAATGACGTCTTACCCCGTTAGATCACACACGCTCATCAACACCCGGTAATCCATCACGGCAACGCAGACCAATCTGTCCTCTAGTATCGCCGATTCCCTGCTGGCTTTGAACCTGTGCCCTCTGATTGGCGCTCCAACCCTACAGCCGCTGTGACGTCACATATCAATGACCACGCCGATGCAGGGCAAAACTCCAGGAACAGATGCCATGCAAGCTCCTCCCTCCTTTTTCTTCCTGCAGTCCCAATATCGGTATGCACGCACGTTCGCATGGACACGCACGAGAGGGGAACGCATCATGCCTGGTTCTTCCGCGTCCCTCCGACTTGTTGAATAGTCCCCCCCCCCTTCCACCTGAGCTACAAGCAGAGCGGAGTTCTTTTTATAAGGGTGGGGAACGCGTATAATTTAATTAACAGAGATTCTATTGCAGTTGTTCGAAAATTAAAAACGAGATTTCATTTTAAGCATTGTTAAAAAGAAATGTTAAGCCATCCATTGTGGATCGCTTATATCTTATTTCCTTATGTACTTCTTTCATTTTATATTCACTTGTACTATTCAGAGTTCTTCCATGTACATTTCTTTCGTTACGTAGTTATAATCTTGTACAATTATTCTTTTGCTTGTATAATAATTTCGTCCTTCTGTATGGTTGTGAAACTTGGACTCTCACTCTGAGAGAGGAACATAGGTTAAGGGTGTTTGGGAATAAGGTGCTTAGGAAAATATTTGGGGCTAAGCGGGATTAAATTACAGGAGAATGGAGAAAGTTACACAACACAGAACTGCACGCATTGTATTCTTCACCTGACATAATTAGGAACATTAAATCCAGACGTTTGAGATGGGCAGGGCATGTAGCACGTATGGGAGAATCCAGAAATGCATATAGAGTGTTAGTTGGGAGACAGAAGGGAAAAAGACCTTTAGGGAGGCCGAGACGTAGATGGGAGGATAATATTAAAATGGATTTGAGGGAGGTGGGGTATGATAGAGACTGGATTAATCTTGCACAGGATAGGGACCGATGGCGGGCTTATGTGAGGGCGGCAATGAACCTTCGGGTTCCTTAAAAGCCATTTCTAACTTCTAACTAACTAATTAATTTCGTCCCTTATATTTATGTACTCGTATATACTCCTTCATATACTTATACTTACATTACTATACATAAAACAAAATTCATTCCCTTAAGTGGATACCGGTACTCACAGAAAACTTGCTAGGAACAATTGAAGTGTTGATAGCAAAAACTGGACAAATCCAAAATATTAATTTTTCAGAAAAAAAAAAAACTGTCCCTCACGTTTCTCACACAACTACCAACTTTGGTAAAAAGTTTCACTGTTTTCTTTCATAATTATGGTTTCTTGGAAATAAAAAAAAATTGGACATATTCACTTTTTGCAGAAAATTTTATATGTACATACATTAACTGAGAAAAATACATGAAATCATGTTTTATTCATATTGTCAACTGTATCAACACACAAATAAATACGTTATAAGTGATTTATTAAATTAAAAACTTAATGTTGGAATGATTTCCTGAACAAAAGAAATAATATTGTTTATATTTTTCTCTTTCTAATTTGTGTCCTTCAGTCTTTCAATTCTTGGCACTTCAGGTTACCGAAAAACAATCATTCTAATAAAAACACAAACTATGCTCAATCAAAAATTTGTATTATTATTATTATTATTATTATTATTATTATTATTATTATTATTATTATTATTAACCTGTTTTCACTCATCACACTTACTGTTATTGTCATCTTCTGCCACGTCAACATTCTCCTTATTCTGATGACTTGCAATTTTTGGATTTGGTTCATTTTGAGGATCGTTCATTTGCAAAATGAAATATTTAACCAATAACAGCTAATATGGCGATGAAACAAAAGAAAATACTAATCCCATCTTCATTATATTTTCTAACAAGAACGGATACTTGTCCGTCTTTTGCTAGAAAGATGTTGGACTAATCCGCTTTTGAAGAAACGCTATGTTTTCAAACACTCATTTCAATGGCACAAATCTGGTTTTTGTAGAAATTTATGCTAATAGATGCTGCTTGAAATGAAATGAAGAGAACTGTACTATGCTCAAAACTGAAATTTTTGGACATGTTCGGTTGTTGCTATCAACCCTTTAATTCTATCCGTTAAAAGCTCAAGGAATTCATGGCGATAAAACTAACGTCCAGTCGACGAGAAGCAATTCTCTAGATTATCTGCCTCTGAACCTTCATAACGATGATGATGATGATGATGATGATATCATAAATCTTTCAAACAAGCGTTAAAGATTAATTTACCTGAAATATTTCTAGCTTCCCGATGAGCATAAGTTTAAATGTAAATCAGACATAACTGCACCAACGTGACTCGTGTGTTTCGGGGCGCTGATTCACAAGATAACTGGACACAATCTTCCGGACTATCCCACAAATTAATTTCGTCTTCCTGGCTGTCAAGAAAGAAATAATTGGGTGTAAGGTTGATTGCATCCTTCGGTGGTTGCAAATTTTCCACAGATTAGCACTAACTCAAGTGCATCGTTGCAGAAGGTCAAGGAAGTCTTGACGTCACGGTCAGGTGTTGCCAACCTTCGAATTAAGCACTCGGAACCGTGGAGTCTTCCGCATGAAAGAATATCGAATCGAATCGGGACGGGTTACGCGTTCCAGTGTAAACGGCCCCTACCCCAGTAACAGCCATGTCAACTGACCGTTCTCACCAAAGAAACTGTAGTTCGATGCCTGGCGTTTCCTACCTTATTTGTTTTAAACAGTGATTCAGTAAAACAGTGCAAAAATTACACAGGAAATATGGGAAGCTCTAATGAGGACTTCATAACAGGAAACTTGTGGTTTGCGAAAACAGATTAAGGAAGTATGGGCTCAAATATACATAACTATCGTTTACTATTTCCATATTGTCTTCATTTAATATTTACATTTACACTTATTATTTACATATTTCAATTACTTCCATATCATTTACCAACCTAGATATGTGATTGGTTCTCAGTCAATAAATTAGTATTAAATTCTAACAAAACTAACAGAATTCAATTTAAATCCTCTCCAAATTCTACCTCGCAAATTTCAAGCGCAATAATTAATAAGTCCCTACTAGAAATGACGTAAATCACTTTTGAAGTGTTTATACAAAGTGTTCCCATTTCAATAACTACGCTAATAGTGGTTACAATTCTTAAACAGTTTTATTTTATATTTTAGATCATATCATATGACTCGTAGTGATTTAACCTAACATAGCATGTATATCATAGATCAACCTAAGTTAAGTCCAAGCAATCACACTAATATGACCCGAAAATTACCATTAAGTTCCATCCAATAGGCAAGGTTTTCATCATAATAATCTAACACTTCACATCTGAAGATGATACACAAGTATCGAAAATGTTAATGAAAAATTATTTATTTTATGATAAGCAAAGGCGGTTTTGTACACATATAATTATAGTCAAACATTAATAGCTTATCGGCAAACTTCAACATGAAATTGACAAAATATATGGTTATGTTTCGTGATCAGAATATTGTACGAAATGGAAATATAGCAATTGGAGATTTATCCTTCGAAGAGGTGGAAAAATTCAAATATCTTGGAGCAACAGTAACAAATATAAATGACACTCGGGAGGAAATTAAACGCAGAATAAATATGGGAAATGTCTGTTATTATTCGGTTCAGAAGCTTTTGTCATCTAGTCTGCTGTCAAAAAATCTGAAAGTTAGAATTTATAAAAACAGTTATATTACCGGTTCTTCTGTATGGTTGTGAAACTTGCATTCTCACTTTGAGAGACGAACAGAGATTAAGGGTGTTTGAGAATAAGGTTCTTAGGAAAATACTTGGGGCTAAGAGGGATGGTTATTTCATGCCCAGGTGACGAGAACGGTATTTCCCGCTTCGTTAATATTTAGAATTTAGCTCCTATTAACCATTAAATTGACAAAACTTCATTTGTCACACTAGTTTATTAAACCGTGTCGGACTGTAAAGAAAACAACTATCGCAATGTTCATATTTTAAATGTTGTATTTTATATGTTTTACAATACTTTCGGACTTAACTTAAATACAGATAAATCACAGGCTATCTTAGTTTCGAATAAAATATTAATCCCCGATATTAATAAGTTGAACCTTCCTCCTGTGACTCTGAATAAAGCGATCATTCCCTTCAGTTCAACTGTAAAAAACCTGGGAGTCCATTTTGAATCTAACCTTACCTGGGACACGCATATCAAACACACATGCAAAGAAAGTATTTTCCACTCTTCACTCATTAAAAAGACTGTACCAGTATCCAGCTAAATTAAAGCAGACGCTTGTACAGACTCTTATTATGCCTCATTTCGATTATTGTGACGCTTTATTCAGTGATCTCGGGGTGGATTTATCCCGGAAACTGCAACTGCGTGTGTTCGTTTCATTTGTAATGTCCGCTACTACGACCACATTTCGCCTTCTTTCGATAAATTATTGTGGCTCAGGTTAAATGAGAGGAGAAAGTTACATTCCCTTTCTCTCTTATACCGAATTTTGCACACCTCTACTCCCTCTTACTTATCTGTCCGATTCCACAGTCTTTCTCAGTATCATAACTTAAATACTGGGTCACAATATGATAACACGCTAGAAATACCACTGCACACATCATCTCTCTATTCTTCATCTTTCACTGTTGCTACATCTCGTCACTGGAATTCTCTGCCGCCTGAAGTCAAGGGCTGCCGAACTTTAATTTCCTTTAAACGTAAATTAGAAAAGTATCTTATGATGAGTTGCCAGACCTAACGTGTTGCAAATGTGTTCCACTGTATTTATTATTATTTTTTTCTTATTTTTATTATCTAAATCGTGTTTATTTATCACTTAACGCCAATATGTATCCCACTGTGTTGTTGTTTTTTATTATCAATCTATTTTTTGTGTACATTATATTCAATTGTCGGTTTCTGATTTAATTATGTAAGTCCTACTTAATTGTAATCTAATATTAATATGTATACTAATGTGTTTATTTTTATTTTTACTGTGTACATTTTTCTTTTTTTTATTGAATTATCGGCTTCTGTTTTTATGTGATTCGCATTTGATTCTAACAAATTAATATGTATTTCACTATGTTTATTTTTTTATTTTATGAGGTAAATTTTATGTAACTACCTCTTTTGATCTCATTATGTAATCAGTATGTAATTACTTAATTCTGATCAAGTTTTATGTTCAACTGTGTAAGCAAGTTTTAATCCTGGTTGAGTGTAAGAGAAGGCCTTAAGGCCTTAACTCTGCCAGGTTAAATAAAGCCATTATTATTATAGTATTGTGAAAGTTGGGTTAAATTTAATTTTCCTACCATTTTTTTTTCTATTGTTCTATTAAAATTATAGCATATAGCCTATTAACCTGTTGTATCCTATAGGATACATTGTGAATTTAAGGGTTAATAATGAATCAACCGCGCTGCAATTTTTCTTTTATTGATAGCTCAATGTCTAAGGAAAGCACAGAAAACATTCGAAATCAAAATCATTTTTGAGAGAGAGAGAGAGAGAGAGAGAGAGAGAGAGAGAGAGAGAGAAGAAATACTAGCTTCGAAGTGATCTTTACAGAACAGACATTCAACCTTCAACAATTGGTAAGCTACAAACTTTTTTATTTTTCACTTTAGATGGGGATCAAAACGAGAGAAATGTTGAGAAAGAATAGAAATTACTTTTAAAGGTTGTCGCTACTCAAAATCGTTACTGGTTTACCAGTTATGGCGAGTTAAACGAGTGTTTTCGCTTGGCGAAGGACTCACGACTTAACCTTTTGTCTGTTAAAAGAGAAATAACGGTGGCTTCTTATAGAAGTGTTTGCACTGTTTTGAAATGTTTACAAAATGTTTCTATCGGTAAAGGGTTTTGAGTTAATCGTGAGTTTTGAAATTTAATTAAAACATTTCTATTACTTACATAGCTCTTTGCAAGGCACAAATAAACATTTTCGATCAGGAAAAAAGTAATAATGTACTTATAAGACGTATAAAACGAACTTCCAGTTACACATATTATGCATTTGTTTATTCTACTTCTTCTGTTCCAATTACATCGTCAGTTACTTTTCTCTTGGCCGTTACCATGACACCCTGCGAGGAGCTGCTGTCAGCTGTTGTCCGACAAGCAGGAAGTACGGCACTGCAGACTTCTGGAACGGTTTACAACAACTTAATTTGTACCTGCAATCAAGCTTTACTGGAACAAACCCCTACTTTAGCTCGTGACCGGTAACAAGACAAATTTTGTACCGAAATGCCTCGGTAACTTGGTCACAATGACCGCGCGGGAGGTCCTCTGTGGTCACGGATTGCTACTGCAATTATTTCATCCATCGAGGAATACGTTAAGAGCGGAAGAGTTCATGTTCACGGTCGTAAGTTTTCTGATTTGTAGTTATTAAGTTATGCCGGTCTCTCTAACCGACACAGACTACAAGTTTATGACTTTATCGTACGTACCAGATTCTTATAGCACACTCACGGCAACAGGTTTTGTATGGACGATGGTGAACGAAACAACTTTCCGGCTAGAATATTTCTAAGTCGAAGAATTAAGGTATATGTACACCCACAAAACGCAAAAAATAATGAAAAATTAGAAGTTTCAAAATATAACTATTCGCTAGTTTTCATACTCTCTCTCGCTATCATAATATTAATACTCGATCACAACGCGATAACATGCTAGAAATTCCACTTCACACATCATCTCTGTATTCCTCATCTTTCACTGTTGCTACCTCTCGTCACTGGAACTCTCTGCCACCTGAAGTCAAGGGCTGCCGAACATTGAAATCTTTCAAATCCAAGTTAGAAAATCATCTTATGTCGAGTTGCCAAACTAACTTACTATTATGACAAGTGTTGTATTGCATGTTTCCACGTATTCACATTTTTTTATGTTCTAGTGATATTTAACTTATTTTATATTTTTGTTTTCATATTTTCCGATAATGGTATATCTATAATGTGATAAGTTGAGCTATATATAATCATAATTTTCCTTACTGTGTGTACTTAAAAATATTGTATTCATTGTATGCTTTGTACTGCACTATTTTATTACTACTATTAGTATTATTATTCCTATAAGGCCTGTTATTATTATTATCATTATTATTATTACTATTCCTATTTATTATTATTATTATTATTATTATTATCATCAATAATTGTCTTATTTTTTAATATTTTGTATCCCTCATTTATTTTTGACCTGCTGTTCACATTTTATTACGCTTTTTTTCTTTCTTTCTCTATGTTATATATTATGTCTGATTTCTTCTTACTTGTTATTTACATTTTATTATTATTATTGTTATCTTATTCAGGTTTGTGTATAAAATTGTAGTGTACTTTGTAAATTTGTAGTGTTTTTGTAACGCAGTTTTTACTCCTGGTTGAGTGTTAGAGAAGGCCGTATGGCCTTAACTCTGCCAGGTTAAATAAAACATTATTATTATTATTATTATTATTATTATTATTATTATTATCATCATCATCAATAATTGTCTTATTTTTTAATATTTTGTATCCCTCATTTATTTTTGACCTGCTGTTCACATTTTATTATGCTTTTTTCTTTCTTTCTCTATGTTATATATTATGTCTGATTTCTTCTTACTTCTTGTTTACATTTTATTATTATTATCTTATTCAGTTTTGTGTGTAAAATTGTAGTGTACTTTGTAAATTTGTAGTGTTTTTGTAACGCAGTTTTTACTCCTGATTGAGTATTAGAGAAGGCCGTATGGCCTTAACTCTGCCAGGTTAAATAAAACATTATTATTATTATTATTATTATTATTATTATTATTATTATTATTATTATTAATGGAGAATTTTCTCCTCTTTAATTTGATATAAGAATTTTCTATTTATGCCTTATGGTTATCATCTGATGATAGGAAGTTACGCACCAATATCACCTTAAAAGCATAATGCGATAAGGGTTTTGTTACGTAATATTAGTTAATGTTGGAACTATCTAGGTAACATTGCTTTGTACTGTAATATTGTTTTGATCAGTTTATTGATTACTTTTATAAGGCTAAAGATACCATCAATATCAATTCCAACTTACCATGTCATACTTAATCTCTTTCTTTGGGATATCACTTCCTTTATGAATGATGTTTCATTCCCTTAATATAGTATAGTTTTACTACTATTAAATTAATGTGAATATTCCTTCTTAACTCTGTATTATGTTATTAACTGTAATATTAAGAAACTGGTGTTAGTACTTTGTTTTACAGACAATATAGATAATATCACACAGCAAATAGCCATATAAAATAACGACATAAAATTTCACGTCCTGTTTGAAGTTTGTACACCACTGTTTTCTTAATCCAACAGGCTCCTTATTCATATACATAATCCTTGCTCCTTCCATACCTAGCGCTTGATGCCCGCGCGCGACGTCAAGGTCAGAAAAATGCGCTTGCTTGACATCACTGCCATACTTTACCTCAACCGCGGCGAAAATGCGACTCACGAGCACATTGTGGCTCGCAGTGCTTTTCTCTCGCTTCCTACCTACAACCCCCACCATCTTACTCACTGGAGTCAAACTCCGTTCTATTTGTATTGTCTCGGACCTGCGAGTGGCGTATCGTCGCAATATCTCTCTCGAAACCATGTACCTCTATAAAAACGAAAGTTTCAAGTAGGATGGGAGGATGCATTCTTTTGCTTACAATATGATGAAAATATTAAATGTATGATTTGTTCACAAATATTACAAGGAAAACGGTTGTATAACATAAAACGGCATTATAAGTTAAGTACATGTTACTGATGAAACATTAAAAGGTTAAGTATTATTATTATTATTATTATTATTATTATTATTATTATTATTATTATTATTATCATCATCATCTCTGTACGTCGATTCTTTTACAGCAGATGTACGAATGCGGTTAGATTTTCAATTTAAACTCACAGATTTACAATGTGACGTTAAATGAAAGCTAGATGTAAGGACTTGACAGATATTGAACTTTTCAAATCTTTGGAAAAAAATAAATATTTGAAGCTTCGTTCTTTCGCTTGCTCTGTTGAAGCATGTTCGCTGTAACTTACGTTTGTGAAAAATTATTTTCAACAATGAAAATAGTAAAAATAAAATTTAGATCACGACTGACAGAAAAATACCTTCGTGATCAATTACGATTAGCAGTAAGTGACATAATTCCTGATTTTGAAACTTTGTCGCAGAGACATTCTGAAGACAGTTAATTTTAGGTTCTGATAATGTGTCCTATGTTTTCTTGTTCATTTCTTTCTTCGTTACACGTCCTAAACATTAACTTCCCCTTCGGGTGTCCGCCTCCCTCTATAGGTGCTATGCACGTTGCAGCTTACACAGTGGCTCGGCGCACCATGCCCTTTTCGCCACGGCTGCAGTTTACCTGATTAATTTCCATAAAACCCAGAATCACAAATAATTTTTATTCCAAAAGTTTTATTCTGTGTTTGCTCCTAGCCAGATATTTAACCAACCATTGTATAATGAAAAAACCTGAATTCCGATCAGAGTTAAAACCTTTCAGTTGTAGCATTTCGCCCTCTAGCTGGTACACGAGCAATCGCTTTGCAGAACTGGAAACAACCTGAGCCTGAATTCCATACACACATACATACTTCTGTACTATAGATTTCCGTCCACAACAGCGGAGAAAGGGATACGTCAACGGAGGCATAGGGGTTGGTGTTCGTCGAATCGGAAGTAAGCTCGGACGTAGTCCAAGCCTTCTCTGACACCAGAGAGAGAGAGAGAGAGAGAGAGAGAGAGCGTGTTGTATATTGATCGAGTCGAAGTGACACACAAACCGACTCTTGTGTAAATCACGAGCTACTCACCGATATTGATGGCTGCATGCCATACCAGATTCATAAAATAAACGAGCATCGCACAGTTTTTTTCCTGTCCCCCCACCCCCTGCTTTCCATAAGTCGATGAAGTATAATATAATAATATGATGGATGGTGTCAAACCATCCCTGTATAAATGGATACGGGAAGAGAGCGTGTGTACAAGACGTGAATGGAATTTTTAATGTACATCCACTTTATCACCTGTCTTTTTTTTCACCCCAGCGCGACAAGAAGGATCGTCAATCAGGTTGCAGACTAGACAGCGTGTCACCCAGAAAGTACGGTGTTCAGTGATTTAATAAAGGACACCATATCGTGCGAAGTGAACAAATGCCAACAACACAGATTTGCTCACGTATACACTGAACCATTTTCCAATAAAAAAAATCCCATCTCTCACTAATTCAAGAATATTTATTAGAGGTTCTGAATATCCGATAATATTAGCCTAATCGAGCAAATATTGGACAGCCTATTTCTAAACTTGATCTTGGAAACATACGCATGAATTTATGAGGTCAACTTATCGTTTTCGGGTACGAGAAAGTGATATAATTAGGTTTCAACTTTGAAAGAAAAAAAATCCTTTCAGGAGTAAAATAGATTTTGAGCGTTAAATAACCGACTGATTTCTACGAACTTAAAACTTCGGTATTGGGCTATTCCATCTCAAATGGACCGAAATATAGAGGAAATTGGCCTTGCAATTTTTAAATACAATGAAACTTTTTCTGTCCGTTGACAACTGTGATGCAATGCTTTGTGCAAAGTTTGAGGCATCTGAACTTCATAGTGTTTAAATTTAAAATATTTAAATTTATCGTATTTTCATAAAATTAGCAACTTTAAATTGTTAAAGGCTTTCACCCAATGATCAAAATCATGGTTTATTTTGATGCTGAGAAATTTGAAGTTTATATTGACATGTAAACAGTTTTTCTTACTTTTTATGTAAATGGAGAAATTTAGATTTCTTTTATTAAGACGCCTTTGCCTACGAAAAAATATTAAAAAAATAGGCCTATATGGTTAGATTCCGCATTGAAAGTACAAATAAACACATATTTTTTTACTGGTGCACCGTTGATAAGAAAGTATTGAAAATATCAAATAAAGAAAATAAATAGTACACGCGTGAACTAACCAGCTGACTGTGAGGCGGGAGCTAGCCGAGACAAGCAAGGCCAGAAGACATAAACAAGTGATGTGTCGTCTAGTAGCGCATAGCTGGGCTAGCTTTATCACAAGTTTTCATAAACACAGGAGTAAAATGACGCCCAACGCTCGCTTATCTTCAGCTCTCGGCCAGTGCGTGCGGTACTGCACCGTTCAAGTCTAGGTGTGTGAAAATAATTTATTTAATACCCTCGAAACTTATTGCCGAGCCACTAACCAAACAATGCCGGATCCCTCTTAATGATGCAAGGTTTTTTTCTCAATATTTTTTACATTTTTACAAATGGGCAAAAAGCATAAAGGAAATTAAAATCAGATTATCTGTCTCTCTGTATACAATAAAAATGATTATTTCTTAACATAACCTACCAAATGTCAGCTTCAAAATGAGCTCTCGTTGAATGTTCTGCAGTAAATGGTTCCAGAGTTCTGAGCGCTGAAAGAGGCTTGTTTTTATAAAATACTCTAAATTTGTCGCTCAAAAGTACGAAAACCGTTTGACTATCGACAGTATATTTTTGGAAATACACTCTCCTCAGCGCCTTGTGTAAATAGGGAAAAAATTAGAGTATTAAAAAATGCGAGGTTTTTTACTGATCGATTTTATATGGAATAGCCCATATATTTTATTCACTATGATAGGATGTTTGTTTTCTTTATTACTTGAAGTAGGCCTACTAGAACGACCACAAATATTATCAGAAAATGCAGGCTCTAAATTTCTAAAATTTTACAAGGAAATGAACTCACAATTGGACAAAAATTACAAGGTACCACAACAAGACTTACTAGAACTTAAATATCTGATAAAAGTGCAAAAAAGGTCTGATAATATTTGTGGTCGTTCACGTACATATATCCTTCAGGTTATTTAATTCTATATAGTACGTATGTGAACCGTATGTCCCTTGTTCTCATTCTCTTCATATTGTTCTCCCTGTATTTCACTGGATTATTTCTGTATTCCCGTTGTTCTTTCATATTTCCCTTGTACTCATTAAATTCTCCACGTTCTTCCAGTATTTCAAACTTCCCTTCTGTATTCCTATTGTTTATCTTGTATTACTTCTTTTCTCCGTATATTTCCCTTATACTCTTTGAATTCTCCACGTTTTTCGTGTATTTCGTTTGCTCTCCTTTTATTTTCCTATAAGGTGGCCAATTACTGTATGGTTTACCCTATAGTGCCTAAAAATGCCTTTTTCGACTTTAGTTTTTTAAGTTGTTATTCTGTATTCATTTTAGATGATATTTGTAACTATTTTCAAGTTTTTATTTGTTTTTGCGTCATTTTCCGTAACTGTGTAAGTATGTCAGCCACCGGCGTAGCTCAGTCGACTGAGGCGCTTGCTTCTGATCTGAAGTTGCGCTCGGGCGTGGATTCGATCCCCGCGTGGCCTGATTACCTGGTTGGTTTTTTCCGAGGTTTTCCCCAATCGTAAGGCAAATGTCAGGTAATCTATAGCGAATCCTCGGCCTCATTTCGCTATCACCAATCCCATCGACGCTAAATAACCTAGTAGATCATACAGCGTCGTTAAATAACGAAGTAAAAAAATTTGTATCTTATTGCATTTTGAACTGAAAGTATTCTTCCTACCGGTAGGGGTTACTTAACAGTTAAAGGCCGAGGTTTCGCCCAGCAGGAGGTAAGAATCGTGGCTGTGACTTCCGCCTAAGACAATGGTGTTTGCGGACTGCTGATAACAAAGCACGTTGATCCTGTATCGCATAGCAGAAGGTTAGAAATGTTCCACTGAATACGCAAGGCCAAACCTCGGAAAGAAAAAAACTAGTGCAGAAATGAGAATAAGAGAAACATTACGAGATGGACAGCAGAGTAAATAGAAAATGAGAAGAAGCGCACAAAAGGAAGTGGAAAAAAGAAGAAAAACTAAGGAACGAGAACGAGAAATGAACTGTCGATAACAATAAGGCAAAATAGTAAAGATTTTTACCTCTGATTAGACATGCGTAGGACATGTAAAACAAGACGTCAATGCATCCAAGGTTAAGAGGTAATAGTAATATGCGTTACAAGAGCGGTATGTTGAAGTTTTCATGTTCGAGGAAAAGTTTGTAAAAGCGAAACGTAGTTGAGCTTTTTTAATTTCCGAGAACTGAAAGAAAACATACCGCTCGTGTATCGTACATTATTTTGTGCGAAGATCGTTTATTACATACCTGAAAGACGAATTTCTAATTAGTTGCAATGAAATCTCCATCTTGGTTTCTGTTCAATGACGGCAAATTTGCAAAACAAAAATATCTATCTTCAACACTGTTGCTTTAAAATGTTTTCTGTGTTTACTATACTCCAGCAGGCCGTGATATACGCCTGTCTTTCCCCCCCCCCCCAGTCTATGATGAGTCTGGAATCTTGTTGATTTTTTCACGGCTTCCTTAATGTTACTTGCATCACGAACGCAGTAACTTTAGTGGAGTTGTAGAGTTTACTTAATTTTTGCAAATATTTAAAAACAATAATTAACAGTGCAATTTAGGTGGAATTAAAGTGGTCAGTTTCCAATTTATAATTATTACTATATTGAATGTCTCTAAAAATAATATGTTAAAAGCCTAAAGCAGTAAAATGAATATGTCACTTAAGCGGTAAGAAGAGGGAAATTGTTACGTGTGTTAGGTTGGGAATACTGAATGTGGAATTTTAGACTTTCCGCGGATTGGTTTTGTGCGGAAACCAAGCAAATACGCACGATCTCGCACAAAAGAAGATGAAAAAAAAAAACCGATCCGGAGGGACTAAATTTACAACAGAATATACGCCTAGATGACTAATATCAATAAGCTTTATTTGAAAACCGCCTGCAACTTATCATACATATTGATGTAATTACAAAAAATATATCACACAATAGTTAATGACAAATGTTTTCGACTTAAAAAGTCATCTTCAGGTCAAACTGGGAACATTTAAGAACAGTTCATTATACAAACTATGGTATTATACAGTATAAATATTGCATGTCAGTATGTATGAAGATTTATTTGAGTAATCTAAGAGCATATACACCACGGACAAGTTAATAAACACTATGTATGTAAACGTACTGAGGAAATTATTAAAATTATAATTGAAATATTAAAAATTAATTATATTTGTTATTTATGCTGATATTATTTTAGTTAAAAACTTTTCAAAATATACATTACATGCGACATTAAAATGTTAAAATACAATATGTTCACATTTGAAGAGTTCACTGCAAGAATGATGGATGTCATTTGGAATACATTTTCCAGGAGAAGCAATTGAAAGTTTGAAATGCTTAGCGCTCAAAGGTTAACTGTGATTTTCCGATCATTATTGGACAATGACTATCAGTGTTAATGCCATATAACTCTGTATGTACATTCTATATGAAGAGTCCACTGCAAGAATGATGGCTGTCATTTGGAATACATTTTCCAGGAGAAGCAATTGAAAGTTTGAAATGCTTAGCGCACAAAAGCTTAACTGTGATTTTCCGATCCTTACTGGACAATGACTATCAGTGTTAATGCCATATAACTCTCTATGTACATTCTATATGAAGAGTCCACTGCAAGAATGATGGATGCCATTTGGAATACATTTTCCAGGAGAAGCATTTGAAAGTTTGAAATGCTTAGCGCTCAAAGCTTAACTGTGATTTTCCGATCCTTACTGGACAATGACTATCAGTGTTAATGCCATATAACTCTCTATGTACATTCTATATGAAGAGTCCACTGCAAGAATGATGGATGTCATTTGGAATACATTTTCCAGGAGAAGCAATTGAAAGTTTGAAATGCTTAGCGCTCAAAGGTTAACTGTGATTTTCCGATCATTACTGGACAATGACTATCAGTGTTAATGCCATATAACTCTCTATGTACATTCTATATGAAGAGTCCACTGCAAGAATGATGGATGTCATTTGGAATACATTTTCCAGGAGAAGCAATTGAAAGTCTGAAATGCTTAGCGCTCAAAGCTTAACTGTGATTTTCCGATCCTTACTGGACAATGACTATCAGTGTTAATGCCATATAACTCTCTATGTACATTCTATATGAAGAGTCCACTGCAAGAATGATGGCTGTCATTTGGAATACATTTTCCAGGAGAAGCAATTGAAAGTTTGAAATGCTTAGCGCTCAAAGCTTAACTGTGATTTTCCGATCATTACTGGACAATGACTATCAGTGTTAATGCCATATAACTCTGTATGTACATTCTATATGTCTTAAGCTATGCATTGACAGTCTTGGTTCATTTTCGACAAGAAAGTGATATCCATCATTCTTGCAGTGGACTCTTCATATATAATGTCTATTTTAAACTTTTAGAGTTTATATTTTGGTGATGATCATATGTGATATATTATGTAAGCAAAAGGAAAAAAAAGTAACAAAAAGTTTTATATTAAAGATGCTTAAATAGTTTTCTGCCCAAGGATAGATCTTTCACTGCAAACCTAACAATAAACAATAGTAATATTCACATAATTCATGTGAATTGTAACTGTGACCACAATTTTATATTATAATTTTACTATTGTTTATTGGTTATAAAATATATATTTTGATGCCAACTATAACCCTAATATACCTCAGGGTGAAATAAGGTTTATTAAATTGGATAATAATAAAAAAGCCTCACATTCTCCAATATTTCCTATTTTCTGCCTTCCTCTCAGTCTCCTCATATGATCCATATATCTCATATTTCATCTGATAGCTTCTTCTGCCCCGAACTCTTCTCCCGCTCACAGTTCCTACCTGTGAATCATTCAGTAGTCAGTTTCTTCTCAGCCAGTGACCCAGCCAATTCCTTTTTCTCTATCTGGTCAGTTTCAGCACCATTATTTCTTCACTCACTCTTTCCACCACAGCTTCATTTCTTATTCTGTCTATAGATTTCACACGCTCCAGCCTTCTCCTGATCCACATTCCAAATGCTTCTAGTAGCTTATTTTCACTTCGCCGTAATGTCCATGTTTCTGCCCCATACAATGTCACACTCCACACAAAGCACTTTGCTAGTCTCTTCCTTAGTTTTTTTTTCCTCGGGTCAGCAGAAGATGCTCCTTTTTATATCTGGTACTATAGTACATTTAAAATGACAACTTATTTCACGAAATATTAACCGAACTGATAAATTATTTTACGAAATATCGAACGAAATAGTGGCAGGTTTAATACAGAAATCAAACATTTTATTGCGCCAAATATACGATCCCTATCCATAAGTTTCTCTGATCTCAAATACGGGGCAACTGGCAAATCTATTATTAATAGTTTTGAGGAAAAACTAATCGCGTATAAAATTAGAGTTGAATGTGAAGATGTAAAATGGATAAGAAGATAAGAAAAAAGACAGAAAAAGAAGAAGGAAAGAAAAGTTCTACTATCTTCCATTTAACACAACGTTCGTGACGTGTGATACAACACATGAAATCAGCCTACGTGTAACGAGAAAGCAATTCCAATTATTGCCAAAGAATTCCTTGATCTGGCTGCAGAAAGTAATGACAAAATGATGGCGATCGAATTATAACAATCCTCTGTAAGCTGAGGATGTGAAGGTAAAAGCATGAGAAAGCTGCTTTCGAGTCAGGGTGTATCGAAAGTAGCGTGAGCTGATGTTTAAATTGGAATTAAAGCAACCAGGAAGAACATATTTTCAAAACCGCAGCGGCACAAAACGAGCAAGACAGCTATGATGGTTACTAATATCAACATCAGATGTCAGCAGCTCCGCTGCATGTGTGGGATCGTGCAACGTAATATAAACGAGGCACCGGTTACAGCATTGCAATAATATTCCGGGAGGGAGAAAAACAAGCCTCTGAAACCGTTCACTGCAAACCGCAAGCTGATACAATAAACACGTGATTGCTGATTGCTTTCAATATCGCATTTTTGGAAACATACAGACGTCAGACGTAATACACTTTTTTTTTAATCGTTGCAGAATGTTTAAAAGTCAGTACAACGACCTGAAAAAAACTGCACGCTGTCTGGATACTGACTCAAGTGTTTACGCATCTGTCTAGCTTAAGAGAAGCAAGATAAGAAAAAAAAAAACAGAAAAATGAATAACTATGGAAAATATATATTGCCTGAAGATTTAAGGGGAGAGGATGGTATTTTTTGGTGAAAAATGAGTAAAATTAAAAAAAAAAATGCTTTAAAATACTCTGTGATATGTGTGGAATGCATAGCATAATATTTTGTGGGTATTTGTGCCCTTATCGTATATTGAGTCGCCATTTTTAAACTACCTGCGTTATTAATTTTTAAATCACTCCCCCATTTTTGTTGTTGTTTCCGGTAAATTAAATTTTCAAAAATGTTTTTTTCATTACATACCATTTGATATGTGTGGAATGCATTGCATAACATTTTGTGGGTATTTGTGCCCTTATCGGGTGTTGAGACGTCATTTTTAAACTTCCTGCGTTACGGATTTTTAAATCACTCGCCCACTTTTATAGTTGTTTCCGGTAAATTAAATTTTCAAAAATGCTTTTTTCATTACATACCATTTAATATGTGTGGAATGCATTGCATAACATTTTGTGGGTATTTGTGCCCTTATCGGGTGTTGAGACGTCATTTTTAAACTTCCTGCGTTATGGATTTTTAAATCACTCGCCCACTTTTTTAGTTGTTTCCGGTAAATTAAATTTTAAAAAATGTTTTTTTCATTACATACCATTTGATATGTGTGGAATGCATTGCATAACATTTTGTGGGTATTTGTGCCCTTATCGGGTGTTGAGACGTCATTTTTAAACTTCCTGCGTTATGGATTTTTAAATCATTCGCCCACTTTTATAGTTGTTTCCGGTAAATTCAATTTAAAAAAAATGTTTTTTTCTTTAAAATACCCTTTGATATGTGTGTGGAATGCATTGCATAACATTTTGTGGGTATTTGTGCCCTTATCGTATATTGAGTCGCCATTTTTAAACTACCTGCGTTATGAATTTTTAAATCACTCGCCCATTTTTATTGTTGTTTCCGGTAAATTAAATTTTAAAAAATGTTTTTTTCATTACATACCATTTGATATGTGTGGAATGCATTGCATAACATTTTGTGGGTATTTGTGCCCTTATCGGGTGTTGAGACGTCATTTTTAAACTTCCTGCGTTATGGATTTTTAAATCATTCGCCCACTTTTATAGTTGTTTCCGGTAAATTCAATTTAAAAAAAATGTTTTTTTCTTTAAAATACCCTTTGATATGTGTGTGGAATGCATTGCATAACATTTTGTGGGTATTTGTGCCCTTATCGTATATTGAGTCGCCATTTTTAAACTACCTGCGTTATGAATTTTTAAATCACTCGCCCATTTTTATTGTTGTTTCCGGTAAATTAAATTTTCAAAAATGTTTTTTTCATTACATACCATTTGATATGTGTGGAATGCATTGCATAACATTTTGTGGGTATTTGTGCCCTTATCGGGTGTTGAGACGTCATTTTTAAACTTCCTGCGTTATGGATTTTTAAATCACTCGCCCACTTTTATAGTTGTTTCCGGTAAATTAAATTTTAAAAAATGTTTTTTTCATTACATACCATTTGATATGTGTGGAATGCATCGCATAACATTTTGTGGGTATTTGTGCCCTTATCGGGTGTTGAGACGTCATTTTTAAACTTCCTGCGTTATGGATTTTTAAATCACTCGCCCACTTTTATAGTTGTTTCCGGTAAATTCAATTTTCAAAAATGTTTTTTTCTTTAAAATACCCTTTGATATGTGTGTGGAATGCATTGCATAACTTTTTGTGGGTATTTGTGCCCTTATCGTATATTGAGTCGCCATTTTTAAACTACCTGCGTTATGAATTTTTAAATCACTCGCCCACTTTTATAGTTGTTTCCGGTAAATTAAATTTTCAAAAATGTTTTTTTCATTACATACCATTTGATATGTGTGGAATGCATTGCATAACATTTTGTGGGTATTTGTGCCCTTATCGGGTGCTGAGACGTCATTTTTAAACTTCCTGCGTTATGGATTTTTAAATCATTCGCCCACTTTTATAGTTGTTTCCGGTAAATTCAATTTTCAAAATGTTTTTTCTTTAAAATACCCTTTGATATGTGTGGAATGCATTGCATAACACTTTGTGGGTATTTGTGCCCTTAACTTACTGCGCTATGGATTTTTAAATCACATGCCCGCTTTTGTAGGTTTCCAGTAACTTCATTTTTTTTTTTGCTACATTGCCAGACAAAAATGGTTATAATTTCTGAACTATTAAAGATACATGTATGAAATTTAGAACACACATTCTTTAGACTATTAGGAAACTTTTCTCTGTAACAGAATTTTGTTAATTGATTTCATTTAAAAAATACGTCCGTTTGTTTGCAAGAAAGGAAATCAGAAAATTGTTATTAAATTTTAATTGTTTATTTTACAAACTTAGGTACTAATATCAAAATTCTGTTACAGACAGTTTGTAGAATATGCTTTTTCAAATACATTTAAAAAAAACTGTTTGAATCTATCTTTAAAAATGGTTTAGATAATATCGATTTTAGTACAATCCTACATTGGGTATATTTTTTTTTCAAATTTGGACTCCCAAATAATTTTTTTTTTTTTCCAAATATTTTTATTTGGTTGAGTTTCCACAGCTATGAGATCTCTACATACAAAAAATTAATATTTTACACCAAATAGGAAAAAAGTTAAAAAAAATACCATCCTCTCCCCTTAAGGAAATCCCAAATGAAACGCATACGCTCCAATTAAAACACTAAAATAAAATATATATTTCGGAATATGTATGATAAGACTTTCTTGTGTTAAATTCTAACGTACCTTGCTTACATGTTTCGACCTATTATTGGTCATCCTCAGAACTGGTGGTTGCTGGTCTTGGCGCCTCTTGTTTTGCTTCCTGTGAGGGTGTGTTCGTGTGGTGTAATGTGGTGTCAAAGAGTGTGTGTGTTCTGAAACTGAGTTGTGTGTTGAGAATTTCATTGGGGTGCGTTTTCGTGTGTCTGTATATTTCATATTGTTCTAGTGTGTTTAGTTTCTGGCTTTTTGTTTGGATGTGTAATATTTCCATGTCTGTGTTGATGTCTCTGTAGGTGAGTACAAATACCAACTTAAGAACGAGAAAAACTGTACAGTATATCGGACAAAAGTTTTGCGAGTCAGTGTACATGAGTGACATCAGAGTAAACCTCTACGTCAAAACGTTACAGTTTTTCTCCCTTGTACGTCGAATATAGACGGTTTACGTCATAAATCCAAATGTGACATTGTCCTCGCAAGAGAAGCGACTCGAGCCCTTGCACTGTGCGAGTGACATTCGAGAATATATGTGGAAAATCTCGCGGCACATTAAATACAGAATAAAGACGGACCGTAAAGAAAACAACAAGGGACGAAGTTCATATTATATTTCTGTTCCCAATGGTACCACGAGTGACAGCAGAGCAAACCTTCCACGTCAAAACGTTACAGTTTTTCTCCCTTGTACGTAGAATATAAACGGTTTACGTCATAAATCCAAATGTGACATTGTCCTCGCAAGAAAAGAGACTCGAGCCCTTACACTGTGCGAGTGACATTCGAGAATACATGTGGAAAATCTCGTGGCACATTAAATATAGAATGAAGACGGACCGCACGGAAAACAACAAGGGACGAAGTTCATATTATATTTCTGTTCCCAATGGTACCATGAGTGACAACAGAGCAAACTTTTCACGTCAAAACGTTACAGTTTTTCTCCCTTGTACGTCGAATATAGACGGTTGACGTCAAAAACCCAAATGTGACCTTGCCCGCAAGAAATGTCACTATGAAAATAGTGGTAGTTTCAGACCTGATAAGGAGTAGAACCTCGAACTGTCTCTGTGGCAGACTAGATGGTGTAGATCACACAAACACAGACGGAAAGGTTTAATATGACGTACAATGAGTCCGTCACGTCATGGATTTTACTTAAGAGCGGGCCCAAGTCTTATATCAACATGACGAATAGCGTAAATTTCTCAAACATTTGTTAATAATTCTTATGATGCGGATAGTCTGAAATGAAGTAGAGGCCGAAGTTTAGACAGAGCTTCCTACTATTGAAGACGGAGTCAATGCTAAGGAAGTCTGCCTGATTCTTCCTATATGCCTTCAATGTGAATTCTATTATGCATACGTGGGAATTCTCTCTAGGGAATTCAATAAACAAAGAATACTAATATAGATATTACGGAATACATTTCCATCGCTCTCCTGCTGTAGCCACGTTGATAAAGATACCAGATCTACAAATGAAAAGATGCATTTGAATTCGTTACTATTTGGGAAGGGACAACTAAAATTCATTCTTTCAAAATATGATTTAACAAGTGGCCATTTTCGATTGAAAAAAAAACGCTGTAGTAAATGCACTGTCAATAATCCCAACAGGAGCGACTTCAAGCATGTAATTATCAGTTTCACAACTAGATGTTTGCAGCGTCATAAAAATAAGCAAAAAATATAAAAATAATAATAATAATAATAATAATAATAATAATAATAATAACCTAAAATAGTTTTCGTATTTTGGTGTGCTATAGAAGAAAGAAAGCAATCTGATATTTGTATTCAAATGTAACTTTCCAAACACATTTTACATAAAATAAATAGAAATGTAGCTACACATGATATTTAAATTGATTTCATTCTGTTAATGATCTGAATAAAAACCGAAGGTACGTCATTCTTATACGATTTGAATCATTAAAAAAACGTAACTTCGGGTTACTACGAATTTCTGTAACATTCTGTATGATTGCCATCTGCTGCTAAAGATAGGTTTTGATCAACCCTTTAAATACATAATTATTTTAGTTAGCCTAAATTCGTTAGTTATGGGACACCATGTATATGGATGATTGCGACAGACTGTAATTCGTTAAGGGTGTTTCAGAATAAGGTTCTTAGGAAAATATTTGGGGCTAAGAGGGATGAGATTACAGGAGAATGAAGAAAGTTACACAAAGCAGAGCTGCACGCATTGTATTCTTCGCCTGACATAATTACGAACATTAAATCCAGACGTCTGAGATGAGCAGGGCATGTAGCACGTATGGGCGAATCCAGAAATGCATATAGAGTGTTAGTTGGGAGGCTAGAGGGAAAAAGACCTTTGGAGAGGCCGACACGTAGATGGGAGGATAATATTAAAATGGATTTGAGGGAGGTATGATATGATGGTAGGGACTGGATTAATCTTGCTCACTATAGGGATCAATGGCGGGCTTATGTGAGGGCGGCAAAGAACCTCCGGGTTCCCTAAAAGCCAGTAAGTAAGTAAGAATTAAACTTACTACAAATTTTTATTTTTATTTCTGCTGAAGATAGGACTGAAAGCCGACAATTAGAAGAAATAAAATCATATTATCATTTTACATATATTAAACTTGTATTATGTAGCTAGTCGGCGATGTATGCAATGGAAGGGGGAAAGGAACTGGCCACCCTACCCCATTATCTCCTGACCTAGTTGCCTCATAAGTGGTGTCTTCTTGGTGTCGCTTGTGAGGTTCAGACCTGTCTTCGGACAGTTGACTAAACAAAAACAAACTACCCAAAAATGATAAAAACCAAAATTTCATATTTCTTTGTCAAATTATGTGTACAGACTACCCCTAAATTTGCTTTCTCACACGTTAATCTCGACACCATGATTTGGAATATAGTAGACTGACTACTTGGTTTAGAAGTTATCGAGGTATTCGACTGTAAGATAAATGTCAGGTAATCTCGTGGTGAAAACGCGAAAATAATAACGATCACCACATTCATTATTACTAGACTCTCGTAGTTGATTCAGCGTTTTTAAACAAGAAATTCAAAGAAAAAAACAAACCTACCTCGAACTATTTTTCTGGGAACAAGAACTACGTTGAAGATGCATATGATAGCTGACTAAGCTATCGCTAGATCATATTTTGAAGTTCATCATGTTACACACGAATATGAAATATTCCCATGGCTCAACAGCGAAAGCTCTAAATACCCACAACTTCCAGTGTACATTACTAGGTGACACAGGACAAATTGTAATGTAATCCCAACAAACAAATGATCCCGGACGGGCTGACAACATAATACATGGAGAGCTATGGTTCTGCAGTACAATGGTGAGAACAAACACCAGCAAAGACCAGACATTGATCCAAGTGCCGCCACAGCTTCTCCATGTTGTTACATGACACGTTAATTCCAGCTGAACCGCTTCTGTATATTCTGCCTCGTCAAAATCTAACGTTTGCAATACAATGTACTTGTTTGATGCTTAGTCCAGTTCGTTTAACGAAGAGATACATGCTAATTGTGAAGAAGAGTGCTATAAAATGAGTACAAGAAGGTCAGGGGTGACAGAAGTGATAAAATTAGAATAGAAAAGAAAGTGTAAGAATGTAATAAGACAGAAAATAAATAAATAAATAAGTAAATAAATAAATAAGTAATTAAATAAATAAATAAGTAAATAAATAAGTAAGTAAATAAATAAGTAAGTAAATAAATAAGTAAGTAAATAAATAAGTAAATAAATTAATAAATAAGTAAGTAAATAAATAAATAAATAAGTAAATAAATAAGTAAATAAATAAGTAAATAAATAAATAAGTAAGAAAGTAAATAAGTAAGTAAATAAATAAATAAGTAAATAAATAACTAAGTAAGTAAATAAATAAATAAATAAGTACGTAAATAAATAAGTAAATAAATAAATGAGTAAATAAATAAATAAATAAATAAATAAATAAATAAATAAATAAATATTCGTAAGTATGATCATGTTTCATGGGAAAAGGAAATTATACCAGGACAATGGAAGGAGTCCATAATCGTACCTATTTTTAAGAAGGGGGACAAGACCAACTGTAGTAACTTTCGAGGAATATCACTTTTGTTGACGTCGTACAAAATTTTGTCCAATATTCTTTTGAGAAGATTAGCTCCGTACGTAGATGAAATTATTGGGGATCATCAGTGTAGTTTTAGGCGTAATAGATCGACTATTGATCAGATTTTTTGTATTCGACAGATATTGGAGAAAAAAATGGGAGTATAAGGGTACAGTACATCAGTTATTCATAGATTTCAAAAAGGTGTATGACTCGGTTAAGAGAAAAGTTTTATATAATATTCTTATTGAATTTGGTATCCCCAAGAAACTAGTTCGATTAATTAAAATGAGTCTTAGTGAAACTTACAGCAGAGTCCGTATAGGCCAGTTTCTCTCTGACGCTTTTCCAATTCACTGCGGGCTAAAGCAGGGAGAGGCACTATCACCTTTACTTTTTAACTTCGCTCTAGAATATACCATTACGAAAGTTCAGGATTACACAGAGGGCTTGGAATTGAACGGGTTACATCAGCTGCTTGTCTATGCGGATGACGTGAATATGTTAGGAGAAAATCCACAAACGATTAGGGAAAACACGGAAATTCTACTTGAAGCAAGTAAAGAGATAGCGTTGGAAGTAAATCCCGAAAAGACAAAGTATATGAGTATGTCTCGTGATCAGAATATTGTACGAAATGGAACTATAAAAGTTGTAGATATATCCTTCCAAGAGGTGGAAAAATTCAAATATCTTGGAGCAACAGTAACAAATATAAATGACACTCGGGAGGAAATTAAACGCAGAATAAATATGGGAAATGCCTATTATTATTCAGTTGAGAAGCTTTTGTCATCTAGTCTGCTGTCAAAAAATCTGAAAGTTAGAATTTATAAAACAGTTTTATTACCGGTTGTTCCGTATGGCTGTGAAACTTGGACTCTCACTTTGAGAGAGGAACAGAGTTAGAGGGTTTTGAGAATAAGGTTCTTAGGAAAATATTTGGGGCTAAGAGGGATGAAGTTACAGGAAAATGGAGAAAGTTATACAACACAGAACTGCACGCATTGTATTCTTCACCTGACATAATAAGGAACATTAAATCCAGACGTTTGAGATGGGCAGGACATATAGCACCTATGGGCGAATCCAGAAATTCATATAGTGTTAGTTGGGAGGCCGGAGGGAAAAAGACCTTTGGTGAGGCCGAGACTTAGATGGGAAGATAATATTAAAATGGATTTGAGGGAGGTGGGATATGATGATAGAGAATGGATTAATCTTGCTCAAATAGGGACCAATGGCGGGCTTATGTGAAGGCGGCAATGAACCTCCGGGTTCCTTAAAGCGAGTAAGTAATTAAGCAAGTATTAAAGATTTTAGCATTTAAATAAAACCATCATAAATGTAGGGTTTTGTAACTTCTTGTGATGGGAACAAATCTGTAATCCTTTACCGGGAATTGAAGTCAGACCTCTTGCATTTGTAACTACCACTTCGTCCACAGTGAAAAGAGAGCCTGGAGACTAAACACAGCCCAGAATCTCTTCGTCCTTGTCAGCGACAGAACTACGTAAGCAAGGTTGAAGCTCTCCTTTAATCCGGTGTTTCTTAGAATGCGGTTCTCTTCTGAATGGGGCGTTTGATTGAATCCTTTCAAGTGATAATAGAGTCCTCAAGTGTGTAATTACAGCACTGGAGTCTACGGCCTGTCACACTCAACTTCAACACTGCTTTATGTACATTCAGCAGGCAAACAGTCATATCAGGGCCCGGGGAGGTTAATAATCCGTAACAAATGATGTAGCCAGCCATGGGATCTCCGTATTCAAAGCAGAGACTTAATGCCTCGTGTAACTCAAAGGGAAGGTTAAGACGTTCTTTATTAAACTACTGTAAGCTTATTTATAATGGATAACACTGCTTCAAGGTGTGCTCTTCTGTGGCAAGGTGGTGTCTTTATTGCATACAAACACAGCTCATCCGGGCTTGCATCTTCGATAAGTGTCATCCTCGTAGTGCAGACTCTTATATCAGAGATTCGAAGGTTCAAAACCCGGAAGAGGGTGATGCATCGATTATTAGGACATTTGGTACAACAGCTGCAATGGTCCATTGGTACAAACAGAAAAATCCAGGGACACTTGGTACAATTCATATTGTCTAATGTTGAAAAACGTCTAGGATATTTGGTACAATGGTTATATTTGGTACAATCCCTATGGTCTAATGTTGAAAAAGGTCCAGGATATTTGCTTCAAAGGTTATATTTGGTACAATCCATGTGGTCTAATTTTGAAAAAGGTCCGGGATATTTGTTATAATGGTTATATTTGGTACAATCCATGTGGTCTAATGTTGAAAAAGGTCTAGGATATTTGCTTCAAAGGTTATATTTGGTACAATCCATGTGGTCTAATGTTGAAAAAGGTCTAGGATATTTGGTACAGTGGTTATATTTGGTACAATCCCTATGGTCTAATGTTGAAAAAGGTCCAGGATATTTGCTTCAAAGGTTATATTTGGTACAATCCATGTGGTCTAATGTTGAAAAAGGTCCAGGATATTTGTTACAATGGTTATATTTGATACAATCCATGTGGTCTAATGTTCAAAAAGATTCAGGATATTTGCTTCAATGGTTATATTTGGTATAATCTATGTGGTCTAATGTTGAAAAAGGTTCAAGGTATTTGCTTCAATTGTTATATTGGGTACAATCGATGTGGTCTAATGTTGAAAAAGGTCCAGAATATCTGCTTCAGTGGTTATATTTGGTACAATTCATGTGGTCTAATGGTGAAAATGGTCCAGGATATTTGCTTCAATGGTTATATATGGTACAATCTATGTGGTCTAATGTTGAAAAAAGATGCAGGATATTTGGTACAATCCATGTGATCTAATGTCGAAAAAGGTACAGGATATTCGGTACAATCCATGTGATCTAATGTTGAAAAATATCTACCATATTTGCTTCAATGGTTATATTTGGTACAATCCATGTGGTCTAATGTTGAAAAAGGTCCAGGATATATGCTTCAATGGTTATATTTGGTACAATCCATGTGGCCTAATGTTTAAAAAGGTCTAGGATATTTGCTTCAATGGTTATATTTGGTACAATCCCTATGGTCTAATGTTGAAAAAGGTCCAGGATATTTTCTTCAATGGTCGTATTTGGTACAATCTATGTGATCTAGTACTGAAAGAGGTCCAGGATATTTGGTTCAATGGTTGTATTTGGTACAATCCATGAGATCTAATGTTGAAAAAGGTGTAGGATATTTGCTTCAATGGTTATATTTGGTACAATCCATGTGGTCTAGTGTTGAAAAGGTCCAGGATATTTGGATCAATGGTTGTATTTCGTACAATCCATGAGGTATAATGTTGAAAAAGATCTAGGATATTTCCTTCAATGGTTATATTTGGTACAATCCACTTAGCGTAATGATGAAAAATGATCAAGGGTATTTGGTACAATGGTTATATTTGGTACAATCCATGTGGTCTAATGTTGAAAAGGTTCAGAATATTTGCTTCAATGGTTAAATTTTATAAAATCCAAATGGCCCAATGTTGACAACGCTCCAGGGTATTTACTTCAATGGTTATATTTGGTACAATTCATGTGGTCTAATGCTGAAAAAGGTCCGGGATATTTGCTCCAATGGTTATATTTGATACAATCCATATGGTCCAATGTTGACAAGGCTCCGGGATATTGGGTTCAATGATTGTATTTGGTTTGATGACTTTTTCTTAAAAATTATAAATGTGATATCTACTCTGATTGTTGCACTGTCTCCAATTTAGGCAAGTCGGCAACAAACATAAATATAAATTTGCAGTTTTGTTGAGTTTCACAGCAGATTTTAAGTCATAAATAATATGGAAGAAATATTTTTTCTCAGATACAGAAGCTAATGTTACATCATAATGCGTATTGTTATTTTGTAATTTATATAGAACCTATATTAAAAATTAAATTGTCACTAAAACAGTACCTTGTGGTACGCCTAATTTTACACTTTGTATATTACTAAATTGATTGTGGTCATTTATGTATCACAAATTCCTAGTGCTAATGCTAAACTGTCACAGGCAACACGTTCTTGGTCACCATGGTAACAAACAAAATGAATAACTCCCTACCACGGAGTTTTCTTTGCCCGGTTTGTAAGTGCCTAGGAATCCGTACTTATCAAGGGCTGAGTATCTCACACGTAGTACCAGATGCACCGACAGACGCAGCTCTTAACTGGTGCCTGCTTATATTAAGATACAGGGTGTCGTGTCCAATAAGAGGAGCAGATGGCGACTGTGGGAATCGCTTCATTAGCGTGGAGTCGGTGAATGGAGGCTTTCACTGCCATTCTCGTAAGGTCAAAGAGCACAGTGATTCATGTAACGTGTGCGCGCAAAGTGTAGCGTGGGAGATGACGCGGTGACCTCTGAACCACGGAACTGTACGGGTTACCCGCGTTGTAGACAGTTCTCCCTGTTAACGAGCCATGTTTAACTACTGATGAAGGCTCCTCCCAAAATTATGAAATCGGAACCCACTTTTACGGGTAGATACACTGTAAGTAAGTACAGTATGAGTGAAAACAAAATATAATGAAATTATCGCTCGTCTGCTGTCCACGTTTCCCCAGCAACGATGTACTTATTTATTCAAATTACGCTTTCAGGAATAACTCCCTGTAAAGTTAATTTGAATAATTTCGAGGGAAAAATTGTTTCGGGGCCGGGTATCGAACCCGGGACCTTTGGTTAAACGTAACAACGCTCTCCCACTGAGCTCCCGGGAACTCTACCCGACAACGATCCAATTTTTCCCTCTATATCCACTCAAATGTTGGTTGCTTGACTGTTGTCAGCCACTTTGAGGTCTATGGACTAGACTAACAGAGGGTAGATGAAGATCTGATTTATGTCTTGTATTAAAATGATGAATGTCTTGATTAGTACTGAATTTATCTTGGTTCTTAATATACAGCATCATTAGGGAAAGAATGTATTCACAAGGTAAAGTCAAGATTTCTAAGTTTCGGAAAATATTTTTACATGAGGTCCTTTTATGCACACCGGCCATTATTCTTATAGCTTTCTTTTGTAAAACAAAAACGTGTTTAGCTTCAGACGAGTTACCCCAGAATATTAATCCATATTTCATTACAGAGTGAAAATATGCAAAGTATGACATTTTAAGTAAGTTTATATCACCAATAGTAGATAAGGATCTTAATGCATAACAGGCAGAGCTCAATTTACGAGTAATACATTCTATATGCGTTTTCCAGTTCAAGTGATTATCCAATTCTAATCCAAGAAACTTTGTGCTTATAGATTCTTTGAGATGAGTTCCATTTAATCGAATACTGTAGGAAACCTGAGCACTATTGTGTGTACTAAATTTGACTGCACTGGTTTTATCAACATTAAGTGCTAGTTTATTTGCATGGAACCATTCATTCATTAGATTCAGCACTGTATTAGAAGTGTTTATAAAATGATCGTATTGTTTGCTTGAAATAATTACACTTGTATCATCTGCAAATAAAATTACATGGGATGAATTGTTTATGGTCAAGGCTAAATCATTAATATAAACTAGAAACAACAATGGACCTAAAATTGACCCCTGCGGAACACCATGTTTAATATTTCTAAATTCTGAATAAGTAACTTTATGACTATTTGGTACATTTATTTGTACTTTTTGTTTTCTATTTGATAAGTACGATGTAAACCAACCCAACATCTCATCTTTAATACCATAAAACTTCAATTTTTTTACTAATATACTATGGTCTACACAATCAAATGCTTGTGTAGACCATAGTATATTAGTAAAAAAATTGAAGTTTTATGGTATTAAAAGAGAGAGAACATGAAAAAGTTGACAAGTTTATGAGTTATGCACAGTGAACTCACACCGTTTTGAACTTTGGAAAGAAATATAGCCTATAAATAAATTTTTTAAATCATAATAATATTTTTTACATACTAAAAGGATAGTGTTTTACACACACCAAAGCCACCGGCGTGGCTCAGTCGGTTAAGGCACTTGTCTGCCGGTCTGAAGTTGCGTTCGGGCGCGGGTTCGATCCCCGCTTGGGCTGATTACCTGGTTGGGTTTTTTCCGAGGTTTTCCCCAACCGTAATGTGAATACAAGGTAATGTATGGCGAATCCTCACCCTCATCTCGCCAAATATCATCTCGCTATCACCAATCCCATCGACGCTAAATAACCTAGTAGTTGATACAGCGTCGTTAAATAACCAACTAAAAAAAATACACACACCAACTTTCATTATTGTACAAGATACGGTAATGGAGGAAAAAAAGTTGAATATTTCCAAACATTTTACTGCTGTAAGCTGTACCTAATCCCTTAAAGAACAGTACCAGGAGCGATTTAATAATTCGGCACCAAATAGCACAAAAATATTAGCTATCGTCCAGAAGTTCCGTCGTACGGGATCAGTCTTATGTCGCCCTGCATGTTATAATGACTTATCTTGATTTTCAGAGTATGTTTGCCATTTCAAAATATTTGGGGCTAAGAGGGATGAAGTTACAGGACAATGGAGAAAGTTACACAGCACAGAACTGCACGCATTGTATTCTTCACCTGACATAATTAGGAACATTAAATCCAGACGTTTGAGATGGGCAGTGCATGTAGCACGTATGGGAGAATCCAGAAATGCATATAGTGTGTTAGTTGGTAGGCCGGAGGGAATAAGACTTTTGGGGAGGCCGAGACGTAAATGGGAGGATAATATTAAAATGGATTTGGGGGAGGTGGGATATGATGGTAGGGACTGGATTAATCTTGCTCAGAATAGATGGGAGGATAATATTAAAATTGATTTGAGGGAGGTGGGATATGATGGTAGGGACTGGATTAATCTTGCTCAGAATAGGGACTGATGACGGCCTTATGTGAGGGCGGCAATGAACCTCCAGGTTCCTTAAAAGCCGTAAGTAAGTAAGTTTGTAATTTCAGTACTCCGTATGACCGGAAATAATGCTCGACAATAAAGACTTTCTCCTCTGTTGTGAGAACCATAATTGCAGAAATCAACACAAAACTAAATTCACAATATGTCGAATTATTACATACAATAAGTAAATACTTCGTTGCCAGGGAAACGTGGATAGCAGATGAGAGAGAATTTTGCTTTGGCGCATACTGCAGTATACACTAGTTGTACATCAAACAGCTGCCAATACCAACCGTACCGTATGAAGAAGAATCCATAAATATCAGGGGAAGGTAATAATCACACGGCTTTCAAAATATCACGAGTATGTGAAAGGCGATCACAACACAGTTAAAAAAAATATCAGGAGAACATGGCACGTATTGATCAAAATAGTTTCCAAAATTATCACGACAATGTGGAAATCAATTAATGAAAAGTTGTCAAACAGAAAAAAATATTGATGACTAAGAAATGATACCTCATATCTACACAAATAATCATAACGAAATTATTATTATTTAGATTAACATTAGACCTATATTATGATCACAAAATTGGACAGTTAACTAATATTTTGTGTTCGAGTAGCGGAAAAAGCAAAGACGAAACATAGCCTATATAAAACGTTTGTCCGATTTAAGATAAATTAAATTTGTGCGAGATCGTGCGTATTTGCTTGTTTTCCGCACAGAACCAATACGCGGTAAGTGTGAAATACCTCATTCAGTATTCCCAACGTAACACACATAACAATTTCCCTCTTCTTACCGCTTAAGCGCCACATTCATTTTACTGCTTTAGGCTTTTAACATATTATTTTTAGAGACGTTTAACATAGTAATAATTATAAACTGGAAACTTACCACTGCAATTTCACCTAAATTGCAATGTTAATTATTGTTTTTAAATATTTGCAAAAATTAAGTAAAGTCTACTACTCCACGAAACTTATTGCATTCCTGATACAAGTAACATTAAGGAAGCCGTGAAAAAATCAACAAGATTCCAGATGCCGATGTTATTACTGCAATATTTTATATAAATAATATTGTTAAAATATTAAAATGAAAAATAAATCATTACATAACCTTACCGTTTGTTTTAAGTTCGCATTTATAGACTGGGGGGAAAAAATACAGACGTATATCACGGCCTGCTGGAGTATAGTAAACACAGAAAACATTTTATAGCAACAATGTTGAAGAAAGATATTTTGGTTTTCCGAAGTTACCGTCATTAAACAGAAACCAACATGGAGATTTCATTGCAACTAATTAGAAATTCGTCTTTCAGGTATGTAATAAACGATCTTCGCACAAAATAATGTACGATACACGAGCGGTATGTTTGTTTTCATGTTCTCGGAAATTAAAAAAGCTCAACTACGTTTCGCTTTTTCAATCTTTTCCTCGAACTTGTAACGTATATTACTATTTTAAAGCAGTTCTTTGATTCACCTGCAAATTTACACATACGAGGTATCAAATTTTTAGTCATTTATATGCAAGACATTCATGAAAGCAGTTTCTGAAAGTACACGAAAAATTTGGAAATCAATCACCAAACAGTACGGTATCTAAAAATGTCAGGAGAACGTATAAGCCTAACAACGAAACAGTTTCCAATAATCTCGTGATAATATTTAAACTAATCGATCAAAACTGCTTATCGCTAACTACTATGTTAGTTTTGTTACAATTTAATACTAATTTATTGACTGAGAACCAGTCACATGTTTTGAAGAGAATTTCCTCTATTGAAGATTGGAATGTGTTGGAGTTATTGGCTGTAATTACTATACTTGTATCATCTGCAAATAATATGGGATGACCTACATATTTTATTGGTGGGGGCAAGATCATTTATGAACACTAGAAAAAGTGGGGGACCTAATATTAATCCTTGAGGAATTCCATGTCGTTATAGTTCCCCATTTCGATGTAGATTTCATAGTTGTATTGATTTCAACTTCCTGTTTCCTGCCTATGAGATATGAGTGAAACCATTGGTGTGCAACACCTTTAATTCCATAATAATGTAATTTATCTAGCAGAATTTTATAGTTTATACAGTCAAATGCTGTGGATAAATCACAGAAAATCCCTCCAACTTGTAATTTTTTATTAACTGCCTCCAGAATTTTGTCAGTTAAACTAAATGTTGCATTTTCTGTGCCTTTATTTTTCCTGTAAATCCAAATTGTTCTGGGACTAAAATGTTGTATCTTTCTAGATGATGATATAATCTTTTATACAGGGACATCTTTCTATTTTTACTTCAATTTTTATTGTACCTGAGTTTTTCAATGTACTTCACTCCCACCCCTTCTACTAATGAAGTTCCAACTCCACACAGAACCAAGACCGCAGATAGTAAGCAGTACTGAGTTACTGAGTATAGTACGTTCCAGAAATATGTTCGCGTTTTCCAGTGGCGAAAGAGCTTTCAATGTTAAATCATATTTTCGCACAGGTACTGTCGTCCGTTTGCCTACGTCGCATCCCGGTTTCCCCCACTCGCTTCTGTTCGCCCCTCTATAAAGACTAGTGGCTGGGCTGTCTTAGCTCTTTTCTGAAAATATTAATTTCTGTTAAGAATTGGACGTCTACTTAATATTATACAACTGTTGAAAATAACTTAAATAAAAGGGCCTCGTTAAGTAATTAACTGTCACGTGATTTCCCTCCTTTATACGATCCTGCGGCATAACCACTTGGACGGACAGTAGATAGCATGTCTGAGTAATTTTATTATTTTCGGCTTGGGCAGAAGTGAAGATTGAATTTACAGTACGTAGAGTAGGTACAGAATTATTTCAACATGAGTTACTAGTACGAAGGACGAAACTGGCAATTGGAATTAGATGCAATAGTCTATAGTGCGATAATATGCACAAAATAACTGAAGCCTGTATCGAAATGAACGGCCACCATTTTCAAAATTGTGTTTAAATATTCATATTATGATTATTTTTCAATTTAATTCTTTCTCTATATTTTACGTTAATGTGCTGTAGACAGTATAATATACACTGCATAATGAATACGTTCGCATGGATAACTCAGTTCGTGAGTAAAAACACTTATTCTTAATACAGTACTGTACTTTGATTAAAGAAAAACCTAATGAAAATTATCAAACTCAAAATCGCGATATTTCCTAGTTTACGTAAATGGATGAACTACTTTTCTTCCTTCCTATACCTAGTAGAGTGATTTGTGTTTTACGCCAGTATCATCGAACTCCAGTCTTGGAGGGGGGAGCAAGCGGTGTTTCCGGTTCTCTAAAGGTATAGACAGGTTAATATTTAAAATGTTAATAAAAATAAAATGATGTCCCTGTACATTACTTTTTCAAAGATTTTGAAGAAGACTGGAAGAAGTGATATGGGTCTGTAATTTTCTGGAGACGTTGATTCTCCCTTTTTGAAGATAGGAATAAGTACTGAATATTTTAATTTCTTGGGAAATATACCATTGAACATTGAATAGTTACATAAATAACTTAATGGCCCAGCTATAATATGTGAACTCGCTTTTAATATTTTGCTTGTTATTTCATCATACCCTGTTGGAGTTATTGGCTGTAATTACTATACTTGTGTCATCTGCAAATAATATGGGATGACCTACATCTTTTATTAGGGGGGCAAGATCATTTATGAATACTAGAAAAAGTAGGTGGCCCTAATATTGAACCTTGAGGAATTCCATTGTTAATTGTGACTACATCGAGGCGTTTATACTTTCCTGATTGTACACATCATTAGCCAGAATAATGTTTCTGTTACTATAGCTACTACGCCTGTAATGAATGACAAAAGCACATCAGAGCAATTCGCGGAGTTGTCAGCTTCTGGCGATGTCTGTACGTAATAAATCACAATAGCAGCTGCTCCTCGCAGGCAAGACGCTCTGTGAATGAACCAGGATATAATTAAATGAAAACTAGCAAGTGCATAAGCCTATTCTCATACCCAACTACAAGCAGCAGCAGCGTCGCATCAGTGTCGCTTGCGCCGTGTCTGTATGCAGCACATCAAGCGCGCTCATAAAAAGCAGCATCCGCTTCTCTTCTGTTCTTTATGGAGACGAGATATGGCAACGAACCGTGGCCACTGTAATGCAATGAAGAAAGAGGCGCTCGTAAAAGCTGATACATTTTTCCTGAAAGGACGTGTGTTTTACAAATGGTATGGCATAGTCGAGTTCAGGTTGTGTTTGTCCAATACAGACCTCGTTTGGGGTATTTTATCTAGGCCAGTTATGTCAGCCCTACTTCAAGTCTATCACGAAACGATCTAATTCAAGAAATGCCTTAGAAAGCCGTTACAGGATAAGTTTCCTTCTAGTTTGTTATCATTCCCTGTGATTGGCTTCAAAATGAGGCTCACGAATCTTTAATTAATACAATGAACACGACTTCCATAAGAGGATAAATTTATGACTTACTTTACTTACTTACTGGCTTTTAAGGAACCCGGAGATTCATTGCCGCCCTCACATAAGCCCGCCATTGGTCCCTAGCCTGAGCAAGATTAATCCAGTCTCTAGCATCATATCCCATCTCCCTCAAATCCATTTTAATATTATCTTTCCATCTACGTCTCGGCCTCCCCAAAGGTCTTTTTCCCTCCGGCCTCCCAACTAACACTCTATATACATTTCTGGATTCGCCCATACGTGCTACATGCTCTGCTCATCTCAAACGTCTGGATTTAATGTTCCTAATTATGTCAGGTGAAGAATACAATGCGTGCAGTTCTGTGTTGTGTAACTTTCTCCATTCTCCTGTAACTTCATCCCTCTTAGCCCCAAATATTTTCCTAAGCACCTTATTCTCAAACACCCTTAATCTTTGTTCCTCTCTCAGAGTCAGAGTCCAAGTTTCACAACCATACAGAACAACCGGTAATATAACTGTTTTATAAATTCTAACTTTCAGATTTTTTGACAGCAGACTGGATGATAAAAGCTTCTCAACCGAATAATAACAGACATTTCCCATATTTATTCTGCGTTTAATTGCCTCCCGAGTGTAATTTATATTTGTTACTGTTGCTCCAAGATATTTGAATTTTTCCACCTCTTCAAAAGATAAATTTTTATATTTCCATTTCGTACAATATTCTCGTCACGAGACATAAACATATACTTTGTCTTTTCGGGATTTACTTCCAAACCTATCTCTTTACTTGCTTCCAGTAAAATTCCCGTATTTTCCCTTATCGTTTGTGGATTTTCTCCTAACATATTCACGTCATCCGCATAGACAAGCAGCTGATGTAACCCGTTCAATTCCAAACCCTCTCTGTTATCCTGGACTTTCCTAATGGCATACTCTAGAGCAAAGTTAAAAAGTAATGGTGATAGTGCATCTCCTTGCTTTAGCCCGCAGTGAATTGGAAACGCATCTGACAGAAACTGACCTATACGAACTCTGCTGTACGTTTCACTGAGACGCTTTTTAATTAATCGAACTAGTTTCTTGGGAATACCAAATTCAATAAGAATATCATATAAAACTTCTCTCTTAACCGAGTCATATGCCTTTTTGAAATCTATGAATAACTGATGTACTGTACCCTTATACCAGCGAATAGGGATTATAAAGAATGGACACTTCGCGTCGGTACCTTTGATGTAGCCGGACTGATTTCAATGACCTTCAAACCAGCTAAAGCTTCAGATTCTGCTTTCTCCCTAGAGTTGGCGCTCACATCACACCAGCTAGCAGTCGACACAGCGGAAATATAACACATACAATTAATACATCTAGGTACATTATGTACTCAAATAAAACAAATTGGATCCATAAAATAATAAATTCTTCATTAACTGCAATGTCTAGACTCTAGAGTTCCTTTATAATGAGAGTTGAGACGTTGACCCCAACAACAATTAAAATATGTAATGATTTGATAGCGCTGAAAATGGAAAAACAAAACTCTTACGAGAAGTAAAACCATATACCTATATTATTATATAAATATTAAACAAATTCGATACTTAATTTTATAATGTATTATATTATTTTATAATATAATGTATTATATCTGAAATATAAAATATTATTATTACAACTAGTTTGTCACTGAGAAATAAGGAAAAGCTGTTAACTTGAATTTATTTGAAGCAAAGCGTTACTGGATTATGCAATAAGGTAGGCGATGTTTGGATCCTGTGCCTTAAGGCTATTCTCAATTATTATCTTAGCGTATGCTCGATTACACTACCTCTAGCGCTTGAAAGTGGAACTATACGCTGGCGCACAGAGAAACAAAACACAGGAAAATTCGCTGTGTCCATTCTTTATAATCCCTATTCGCTGCTTATAATCCCATTTTTTCTCCATTATCTGTCGAATACAAAATATCTGATCAATAGTTGACTGATGCTGTTCCTAATTGGTGATTATCGTTTCCTTCCCATAATACAACAAGTAATCTCCTATTTGTGTTATTCCGTTCCCATCTAACCTAACCTCCTGTACTCCCACAAAGTCTATTCTATATCTAGCTAGTTCTTTTGCTACTAATGTCCCCCCTCCTGTTGTATAAAGACATTACATAAAAAATTTATTTTTTTAACTACACAACACTTTCTCTCTTTACTCAGGATGCTGAGACAGCTAAAGCGGTATGGTAATACGTAGAAACGTTCCCTGAACAAATACATGCACCAGGACTGCAGGGCAACATTGTATACATCGTGATGTCAGGAAGTGCAAGCTATGTTTGCTTGATTCTACCGGCAGGTGACGGCAGCGTGAGTCCGCCAGCTGTGAAATTATGGACCGACCAGCCTCATCTCGTCACGACATCTGTTATTACCGTGCGTATATGAAGCAGATCTACAGCACGAAACAGTCGGTCATCGGCAGGAAGATGCTCTCAGAACAGCATCCCCACACGCGAGGTTGCAAAGGTGCAACATCACAGAGGCACTCCCTCAATACGTCTATCAGGATGCATGGCCGAAATAAAATGTAGCAAACGAGGTAAGAAGCAAAAACAGAATGAGAGAGAATGTATACAAACAAGAAAACATATAAAATAAACAGCGTCACCAAAATGACACGTTCGTTTGCATTTACTGTACTAACAAGGGAAGTGTTTCGGCTCGAACAGGAATTTTTGGTTAAAAATTTGTACAGACGCTTACCTCACAATGGTGATGAAGATCCTAAAAGCATTCATTTGTGTAACTCTCCGTTTGGTCAATACACTTCTTTAAAAATGTACATGAGGATTCTCTATAAAATGCATGAAACAGCATGGAGCAGAGCAATAAGCACAACACACAGAAGCAACACCTGAACAATCTTCTGAACAACACTCCAGTGCTGAAAAATCAAATGCTACCTGAATTACATTTTTGAAGTCCGAGACTTGTTCAGGATTCACGTACCCAGCTGACTGCCAGGAATATTGAAGCATAGGGCGGTATACTGGAGCAGACAACTGGTTATGAATAACAGAGTGCATTTTCATTATAAACACTCGATTTCCCAAGTTAAGTTCTGGATTCTCAGCAAGAGTCCTTATGCAATCTGTTATCCTTGTATTGTCCAAGGAAATAGATATTCAGAGGCTGGGTATATTTAGTTTTTTTAGGTGGAATGATCATACATTCCATGTCCTAGCCTTGGAATGATTCATTTATTAAGGCTGTGTCCTTGTGCGCATTCAATGACTCACACAACAATGTACATTTTTGATTAGCTGCAATATTTTCAGACAGAACGTTGGAGAAAGATGTTCTTAAATGGGCTTTAGACATTTTACCACTCGCACTAGCTAGGATAGGCTTACGGGTAAGGTGTCACATCCCCTTAACTTGTGCAGTGCTCTCCCCACCCCTCGACTTGTACAGTGCTCTTAACAGACAAACCACACATTACACAAACGAATGCTTTTGGGAGCTTTACAGAGATGTAAAGATGGGCCTGTATACAAATTTTGGATACGAAATTCCTGCTCGAGCCGAAACCCTTCCCTTGTAAGAAGTAATTCAATTTTTACTGTCCACATATCCAAAAATTAACCACAGAAAGATTATTTAATCAATGCCTCAATAAAATTTTTCACGCGATCTGAAATCATGGAGTTCTCTCATAAATCCATTGAATATACTTCAGATTAAATATATACTTATTTAAAAAAAAAACAGGAGAATTCAAGACCAGTGGCAACTGAATTAAACGTCCTACTACAATCACTTACATTCATTAAGCTAAACTGTTATTCAGTACGACCATTATTGGTCTTAATCATGTACTAAAACCACTCAAGATTCTGCTTTGAACTAAGGATATTTCATCTGGAATTAGTATTTCAATATAAACTGATTTATAGTCTATGGTTTTGGTTCACTGAAGCATTAAAATTCAGGTTATGACAAGTAATTCTAATCCCATTCATACCAGCTCAAACAATGAACCACTTTCCCGAAGGCTAATACCTAACTCGCTTAGACTGGAAGACATCTGGACTTAAATGTGCATCATTCTCTGATAAATGGACTCGTAGATACTGAATATGAACAAAATCCGTCCATTAGTTTAGTAGAAATCGCTGTACACAGACAGACTAGTACTAATATTACATTTCATGTACAACATTTACTGATAAATTGACACGTAGATACTGAATATGAACAAAATCCGTTCAATATTTTAGTAGAAATCGCTGTGCACAGACAGACTAGTACTAAAATTATTACATTTCATGTACATGGTTCCCTGATAAATTGACTCGTAGATACTGAATATGAACAAAATCCGTCCAATAGTTTAGTAGAAATCGCTGTACACAGACAGACTAGTACTAAAATCATTATATTTCATGTACATCATTCCCTGATAAATTGACTCGTAGATACTGAATATGAACAAAATCCGTCCAATAGTTTAGTAGAAATCGCTGTACACAGACAGATTTCTACTAAAATTATTATATTTGATGTAGATCATTTCCTGATAAATTGACTCGTAGATACTGTATATGAACAAAATCCGTCCAATAGTTTAGTAGGAATCGCTGTATACAGACAGACTGGCACTAAAACTATTATATTTCACGTACATCATTCCCTGATAAATTGACTCGTAGATACTGAATATGAATAAAATCCGTCGAATAGTTTAGTTGAAATCGCTGTACACAGACAGACTAGTACTAAAATTTTATATTTCACGTAGCTACATCATTCCCTGATAAATTGACTCGTAGATACTGAATATGAATAAAATCCGTCGAATAGTTTAGCTGAAATCGCTGTACACGGACAGACTAGTACTAAAATTATATATTTCACGTAGCCACATCATTCCCTGATAAATTGACTTGTTGATACCGAATATGAACAAAATCCGTCCAATAGTTTAGTAGAAATCGCTGTATACAGACATACTAGTATTAAAATTATTATATTTCATGTTCATCATTCCCTGATAAATTGACTCGTAGATACTGAATATGAAAAAAATAAGTAACAAACTTTGCATACAGTTTGTAGCAAGGCGACACAAAAATACATTGCCACACAATCAGCGGACTGGAATACAGATCCCTGGAGACGTGACAACTTCTAAAAGTGTGATTGCTTTGCATATCTGTGTTACAATATTGAATTTTGCTTCGAGAGTGTAAATAGACTTGCGTTGTATGAGCCAGTATGCACGCCGCGTCTCTATACAAGGCTGGAAAGATAATGGACTCCAGACTTCAACTCCTTTTACAGCTTCCAACTTATCTCCATTTTATTGCAGCACGTGAGGGACTTCGGCGAAGGAATTGTTGCAAGGTGTGGAAGAAACTTCTAAACCCTCTTTGTTAACTAGCTGCTTCGATAAGCTGTTACAACAAACTTCAACAGCGGACTGTCTGTAGAAAGTTGGTTTTGAAATTCATAGCTTTTAGATGGGGGAGATCTCTACGTTTAGTTCTAAGTGATTTGTCAGATATGAAACCCTTGTTTATATACAGTGATAGGTTAAAAAACTTTTCACATTATACAGGGTGTTTAAAAAGTATTGCATATGTATATAGGCGGTAGCATAGGTCGTAACTAGAAAAAAAGTTTCCATAAATATGTGTCAGCCATAAATATGTGTCAGGAAACAAATATTTGTAGAGATAATAATAATAATAATAATAATAATAATAATAATGTTTTAGTTAAGGCCATTCGGCCTTCTCTTCCACTTAACCACTATGATAGAAAATTACTACAATGCTATGAATATAACATAATTAATGCAATACAATACTACAATACAAGAGAATATAAAACATAATTAATATAATACAACGACAATTCTTTTCATCTTCACAACACCAATAAAACAATTATATAATAATAATAATAGTAATAATAATAATAATACTAATAATAATAATAACAATAACAATAATAGATATGTGCCACGTCGATAGTGATTCGCTTAAAAACACAAAACAATTATGCATGTTTTAAGAGTGGATAGCATCCCTCAACAGAAGTAGTTGACAGAGAATATAGTAGCAAATAAAGTCCAGTATACTACGTAGTCTGTCATTTTACTTGTGTTCGTAAGTACGTACAATATTCAGTGGTGTAGGCTGTCTTTCTGTTTATGCACGACTGGGCACCACACCATTCTACGTCTCGTGCGACAATACCTAACCCGGAGGTTTAATGGACGATGGATTGGTCGAGGAGGTCCAGTAGCAAGGCCAGTACGGCCAGTGACGCAGTACCTCAATGAAACGTATCCTGGGTGGTCGATCGGTCGCGGTGGATTCATTTCTTGGCCACCGAGGTCACCCGACTTACTCCATTGGATTACTGTGTGTGTGGGGTTGGCTTACGAGCAAAGTCTACAAGCACAAAGTCCGGGGTCCAGCACCGAAACTTACCTAGCATTTGCTCGTATTGGATTGAGGGAAAACCCCGGAAAAAACCTCAACCAGGTAACTTGCCCCGACCGGGATTCGAACCCGGGCCACCTAGTCGTTTTGTGTAAGTTAATGCACAAGATGAATGGGGCACCACAACAAACGGCACATTCTGATGGCATTCATTTTGCATTTTGTTTTTGTTACTGATTGGGAAGGTGACATTGTGATACACTTTTGAACTCGTCTTAATGTGTGTAATCAATGTAACATGATTAAAGTATGTAGTGCTATTTCAAAAATTGATGACGTTAGGTGTATCTTGTACCATAATTTAGTTACATGCACCAAATTTCTACATTCATGATAGCCCCTCGTTCTAACGTAACTCTCAAAAACAGAAATTCCAATACCTATCCAAACAAAAACATCATAATAAGATGAATGGGACACCCTGTATGTATATGCCTATATACTCGTAAATAATTTTATACTAAAAACATCTTTCTTAAGTAGAAGGAATAGTGTTTTACAACTACAATTTTCATTTTTCCTAAACGCTATGACAAGAGAGAAAAGGAAAATTGAACACTGTATTTCCAAAATTTTACTTCTGTAAGCTGTATAAGTCCCTTTAAAGTACTGAGATAAACTTTCGAATCACCAGGCATTCTTAACCATTTTATACTGTACAGCGGATTAGCCTATGAGTTGCGTATACTAGTTTATTGGTTCGTTATTCCTTCGATAACGCTGATTTATATTCTAGTGTATGTGAACATGAAACTCGACGTAAAGAATTTTGTGCGAGATCGTGCGTATTTGCTTGTTTTCCGCACAGAACCAATACGCGGTAAGTGTGAAATACCACATTCAGTATTCCCAATGTAACACACATAACAATTTCCCTCTTCTTACCGCTTAAGCGCGACATTCATTTTACTGCTTTAGGCTTTTAACATATTATTTTTAGAGACGTTTAACATAGTAATAATTATAAACTGGAAACTTACCACTGCAATTTCACCTAAATTGCAATGTTAATTATTGTTTTTAAATATTTCCAAAATTAAGTAAAGTCTACTACTCCACGAAACTTATTGCATTCCTGATACAAGTAACATTAAGAAAGCCGTGAAAAAATCAACAAGATTCCAGATGCCGATGTTATTACTGCAATATGTTATATAAATAATATTGTTAAAATATTAAAATTAAAAATAAATCATTACATAACCTTACCGTTTGTTTTAAGTTCGCATTTATAGACTGGGGGGGGGGGGGGGAAGACAGACGTATATCACGGCCTGCTGGAGTATAGTAAACACAGAAAACATTTTATAGCAACAATGTTTAAGAAAGATATTTTGGTGTTCGGAAGTTGGCGTCATTAAACAGAAACGAACATGGAGATTTCATTGCAACTAATTAGAAATTCGTCTTTCAGGTATGTAATAAACGATCTTCGCACAAAATAATGTACGATACACGAGCGGTATGTTTGTTTTCATGTTCTCGGAAATTAAAAAAGCTCAACTACGTTTCGCTTTTTCAAACTTTTCCTAGATCACGAAAACGTCAACATACCGCTCTTGTAACGTATATTAATATTTCAAGCCGACTCAATTCTGTACCTATAACACAAATGTCTCAATCCACACTTCAGGCTTCACCATTCCCCATCGGTTCCATGTCGCGATTTCGTTTTGTGATAGACTTGTCGTTGTTCCCTTTAAACTCATTTCACGACCAATATCTCTCCAAGTACCTCATTCTAAACCCTTCATCACTTCCCTTACTTGAAACCATTTATAAAAACTGTCTACTGCAAGGGTGCACTGTTCTCAAATCTGGGGGCCTGCAACTTTATTACAGTCTTCGACACACGTAGAGCAACCAAGACAGAAAATCAATTCCCAGTTCAAGTTATTTCATCTTCGCCTCTCGTTCAGAATCTCGTATCTTGACGCCACTTCGCTAAAGGATCAAATCTCCACTACAATCTCTCACAACACGAAGGCAAGCTTCATTTAGCAGTACACTGATTTATCAATCAATCTTCTTAATATATCCAGCTGTTTGCTGACAACATAAAGTCCACTATAGTCCATTGTAGTCTAATCAGGTTTTGTTTTTCACGAGAAATGAGGGGTATTTTAATCGGTGTTCATTATAGATGCCTGTTGCTATAGTCCCGACGCTGTTGTTTCTGGCGTGACTCCGCCTCTTTGCTTACGTCTTAGAAAGTGAAGGCTCTATAAAGTCTAGGTAGGTAGTATCGTTCGCCATTTTTGTTCTTACGTTGCCGAGCTACCATACGAGGAATCTATTTGCCACACCGTTAAACATTATCATGTCGTAGCTCCTATGATAATAAATCAAACGCAATGTAATTCAGGAAATAATTGAGCGGTAAATAACGTCTTCGTGTGCTTTCTGCGAACGTCAACGAAAGAGCTAAAATGGCGGGAGATTATATTAAGTATTTATCGAGCCTTAAGAAATGAATCAGCGAATCACAAGACGCACACGTTTAAATTTAGCCGACCTGCAACGCGATTCGCTGCCGGAAATTAGAGCCGGGACTAAAGTAGCCAGAGTTGGGGTGTAGTCAATATATACTGCAGGGCTGTGTCTTCTGCAACTGGTACTGATGATTTTAATTTACTTCTTTTGTGGTTTATGGATGGATAGTATAGAAGAATGTGTTTCAGATCTTCATCATGATTATTACACCACAGGCAAGTAGGATTATCAGAAATGTGAAATCGGTGTAGGTACAATTGAGTGACAATGTGACCTGTTCTGGCTCTTGTTAAAAATGTTTGAACATGTCTGGGCAAGTTTTTGTACATTTCCAGGTCATTTGGTTTCTTTTGTACAGACTGTAAAATTTTTCCTTTGTCAGAAGAGAGCCAGTTGTTGATCCATAGGTTTGTAAAATGAGACTTTACTGAAGCAAAAGCACTGGATAGAGATATCACTTGAAGAGGTCTTGGTTGCAAATATGTTGCCTGTTTTGCAATATTACCGACTTTCTTGTTTCCAGGTATACCACAATGACTAGGTATCCATTGAAATGTTATTTCTTTTTGGAGTTCTTTTAGTTTACTTAGTTGTTTCTGAATTGGAATAATTCTATGTGCATATAGGTTTGGTACATATTTGATTATATTAAATATAGCCCCCTTGGAGTCGGTAAGTATGCAAATATATTTTTCAGAAATTTGAGTAACATACTAAAGAGCAGCATCAATAGCTAGCAATTCAGTGTCAAGACTGGAGGAGGATGAACATGGTATGAAATAACTTTCTTGATATTTTGGAATATAATACACTGATTTATGAAACTCATAGAAATGCAGATAGAATTGAAGCAACGGCCTCTAAGGTGAATGCACCCATTCAAATAGCTGTTCATCATTGATCAGCAACTGAAATGGTATTCTTTATTTCTTATATATACAGCAAATTACGTAAAACAATTTATAAATTTCTCATTCTACCAATCAGTATCTTGCGTACATGTTATTTAGTTCTTTTTCAGTCCAACATCCAATATGGCATTATTACGTGGGGTGGAACTTCAAACAAATTTTTAGATCCTCTAAATGGATCTACACCCGAACACGAGCTTTGGTCATACCGGTGTTCCTGACTCTTTTATGCTTTGCTTAATGAATTTAGTAAAAATATATATCAAATATCAAATGTGTTTATATATCTGTCTTTCGTCTAAAAATCAAACCATCTTTTCAATCTACAATCTTTCGTTTGCCAGTCTATTCATCTGTCGTATATCTACCAAATCAATGCATCTAACAATCACCTTGTCCACAATACATCCGTCTATTCGTTTATCACTTTATGAATCAGTCTCCAAAAATCAACTTAGCCTACCCATTAATACATTCAGCAATCCATCAACTATGAATGCATGTTTATTCGTTTATCAATCCACCAAACAATACCTCCAACAACCCATCGACTGTGAATACATACGTCTATTCGCTTATCCGTCCACCAATCAATGTTTCCAACAATCTATCAACTATGAGTACATACGTTTATTCGTTTATCGGTCCACCGAACAACGCCTCCAACAATTCATCAACTATGAATACATACGTTTATTCGTTTATCAGTCTACCAATCAATGCCTCCAACTATCCATCAACTATGAATACATACGTTTGTTCGTTTATCAATCTACCTATCAATGCCTCCAACAATCCATCAACTATGAATACATACGTTTGTTCGTTTATCAATCTACCTATCAATGCCTCCAACAATTCATCAACTATGAAAACATACGTTTATTCGTTTATCATTCTACCTATCAATGCCTCCAACTATCCATCAACTATGAATACATACGTTTATTCGTTTATCATTCTACCAATCAATGCCTCCAACTATCCATCAACTATGAGTACATACGTTTGTTCGTTTATCAGTCTACCAATCAATGCCTCCAACTATCCATCAACTATGAATACATACGTTTATTCGTTTATCAGTCTACCAATCAATACCTCTAACTATCCATCAACTATGAGTACATACGTTTATTCGTTTATCGGTCCACCAAACAACGCCTCCAACAATCCACCAACTATGAGTACATACGTTTGTTCGTTTATCATTCTACCTATCATTGCCTCGAACAATCGATCAACTATGAATACATACGTTTATTCGTTTATCATTCTACCAATCAATGCCTCCAACTATCCATCAACTATGAATACATACGTTTGTTCGTTTATCAGTCTACCAATCAATGCCTCCAACAATCGATCAACTATGAATACATACGTTTATTCGTTTATCATTCTACCAATCAATGCCTCCAACTATCCATCAACTATGAATACATACGTTTGTTCGTTTATCAGTCTACCAATCAATGCCTCCAACAATCGATCAACTATGAATACATACGTTTATTCGTTTATCATTCTACCAATCAATGCCTCCAACTATCCATCAACTATGAATACATACGTTTATTCGTTTATCATTCTACCAATCAATGCCTCCAACAATCGATCAACTATGAATACATACGTTTATTCGTTTATCATTCTACCAATCAATGCCTCCAACAATCCATCAACTATGAGTACATACGTTTATTAGTTTATCAGTCTACCAATCAATTCCTCCAACAATCCATCAACTATGAATACATACGTTTGTTCGTTTATCATTCTACCTATCATTACCTCGAACAATCGATCAACTATGAATACATACGTTTATTCGTTTATCATTCTACCAATCTATGCCTCCAACAATCCATCAACTATGAGTATATACGTTTATTCGTTTATCAGTCTACCAATCAATGCCTCCAACAATCCATCAACTATGAGTACATACGTTTATTCGTTTATCAGTCTACCAATCAATGCCTCCAACAATCCATCAACTATGAGTACATACGTTTATTCGTTTATCAGTCTACCAATCAATGATTCCAACAATCCATCAACTATGAGTACATACGTTTATTAGTTTATCAGTCTACCAATCAATGCCTCCAACAATCCATCAACTATGAGTACATACGTTTATTCGTTTATCAGTCTATCAATGCCTCCAATAATTCATCAACTATGAGTACATACGTTTATTCGGTTATCAGTCTACCAATCAATGCCTCCAACAATCCAACAACTATGAGTACTTTATTCGTTTATCAATCTACCAATCAATGCCTCCAACAATCCAATTATTCATTAATACATCCGTCCGTTCATTCATCAGTCTATCTACATCATATGTGCCCATATACCCATGTCCCTACTAACCCCCACAAAAACCCTACCCGCTAACTGAACTCAGCCCTCTTGACGTCTCTCCTTTCTGTAAATCACTCTCTTACTATGGCAACATTGCTGGGAAATAAATTCGGGGAGCATTTTCTTATGGATGGCGTCTGAATCTGTCCGTCACTCCTATAGAATCGATGTTGTCACAGCCCGCGAGGCGATCAAACGGTAACGATGGCAACGGAGGACTAACAAGCGGCAAATCTGGAAGGGGGCGTGGTCGCACCGACGACTTGTGCCGCTCCTGCACTCGGCACGGACTCTACTGTTACTATGGTAACTACTTTTCCTCTAACAGCTTTGTTCTACTTGTCATGTGGCTCACAGCAGCCACTCTGCACAGGCTGGTCCAGACGACGGGCTCCACATTTCAGCTTCATTCACAAAATAGAGTCCTTACTTCATAAACACAGCTCTTACTTCGAATTCTACGGTCAAAGAAGTGATGCAAGAAGTAGGCTATATTAAATATGCAATTTAAACAAAAATTAGCCTTTTAAATTATTCATATACAAGAGTGGGCTTCAAGTATCTTAAATTCTAACAATTTCAATGCCTTTAACTCCTAGGCCTACCATTCAATTTACATCACGACCAATCAAGTTTATCTATGAACTAGAGTTCGAACTAATCCTTAATGGTGAAACTCGTGCTTGGAGTATATGCTGGGACATGGGTTCAAATCTCGCTTGGAGCAGGAAACTGATAATTTTTTTTTTTCGAGGGAATTTCACTTTGAGAGAGGAACAGAGGTTAAGAGTGCAAATCAAGCTTTCAGGTATTTAACTCCCTGTAAAGTTAATTTTTCCGCCGAAATTATTCAAATTCAGGGAGTCATGCTTGAAAGCTTGATTTGCATATATATACGTCACTGTTCGTTAATAGAAAACCACAATTTAAGTCACACAGAGTTAGTGTGCACTCAGTGTTGGTTGCTTGACGGTTGTCAGCCCACTTTGAGGTGTGTGGATATAGAGGGAGAAATTGGATCGGTGTCGGGTAGAGTTCCCGGGTAGCTCAGTTCGTAGACCGTTGGTACGATAACCAAAGGCCACGGGTTCGATACCCGGCCCCGGAACAATTTTTCCCCCGAAATTATTCAGAGGTTAGGAGTGTTCGAGAATAAGGTGGTTATAAAAATATTTGAGGCAAAGAGGGATGAAGTTACAGAAGAATGGAGAAAGTTACACAACGCAGAACTGCACGCATTGTATTCTTCATATAACATAATTAGGAACATTACATCCAGACATTTGAGATGGGCAGGGCATGTAGCACGTATGGTTAAATCCAGAAATGCATAAGTTACAGAGTGTTACTGCAAGACGTGAGGGGGGAAAAAAGACCTGTGGGGAGGTCGAGACGTAGATGGGAGGATAACATTAAAATGAATCTGAGGTAGGTGGGATATGCTAGGGACTGGATTAATCTTGCACAGGATACGGACCGATGGCGAGCTTATGTGAGGGCGGCAATGAACCTCCGGGTTCCTTAAAAGCTATTTGTAAGTATTATTATTATTATTATTATTATTATTATTATTATTATTATTATTTGAAATTAATCTTTCCCAATCCATTATATGCGTAGAAATGACGAGCAGTAGGCGTTTAGCACGTGGGAAAGTTCTACGGACGCATGCGCAGTAACGACATTTAGGTGGTTGATAGCTGGAAAAATGAGGAGATTTGTTCTACGAGCTACCAACGGGCTAACAGACTACGTAGCAGTCTACCGACCAGGCCTCGTCTTGCACGTCTCCATTGCTTAACGTTCAGGCATTCCTTCCGACTAGGTAACTTGTCAGGCTACCAACTACCAACCAGGCTCCGTCTTGCACGTATCCTTTGTGTAGTCAGCCGGTGTGTGTTTGGGAATGCGCCTAGCTGGAATAGATCATCAAGAGTCGCAGTGCTGGGCCGTAGTGCCATTCTCCCGAAATTCCATTCCAGTACACCACATACACAAATGTTATTCGTACTATCTGGTACTATCAACACATTTACGCGGCATTTTGAATTCTAAGTAAACTGAAATTAATCAAAACCAATAAAAATTTTATTGAAACATTAATTCTATTCCCCGCTCAACATAAATGTCCTAAAACTTGTGTATTTCAGAACTTCAGGCCTGCGTCATTGTTTGCTTCATGAAATAACGCTATTACACAACGTGATAGTAATATCTGTTACAAGAGCGGTATGTTGACGTTTTCATGTTCGAGGAAAAGATTGAAAAAGCGAAACGTAGTTGAGCTTTTTTAATTTCCGAGAACATGAAAACAAACATACCGCTCGTGTATCGTACACTATTTTGTGAGAAGATCGTTTATTACATACCTGAAAGACGAATTTCTAATTAGTTGCAATGAAATCTCCATCTTGGTTTCTGTTTAATGACAGCAACTTTGGAGTACCAAAATATCTTTCTTCAACATTGTTGCTATAAAATGTTTTCTGTGTTTACTATACTCCAGCAGGCCATGATATACGTCTGTCTTTTTTTCCCCCCAGTCTATAAATGCGAACTTAAAACAAACGGTAAGGTTATGTAATGATTTATTTTTCATTTTAATATTTTAACAATATTATTTATATAACATATCGCAGTAATAACATCGGCATCTGGAATCTTGTCGATTTTTTCACGGCTTCCTTAATGTTACTTGCATCAGGAATGCAATAAGTTTCGTGGAGTAGTAGACTTTACTTAATTTTTGGAAATATTTAAAAACAGTAATTAACAGTGCAATTTATGTGAAATTGCAGTGGTAAGTTTCCAATTTATAATTATTACTATGTTAAACGTCTCTAAAAATAATATGTTAAAAGCCTAAAGCAGTAAAATGAATGTCGCGCTTAAACGGTAAGAAGAGGGAAATTGTTATGTGTGTTACGTTGGGAATACTGAATGTGGTATTCCACACTTACCGCGTATTAGTTCTGTGCGGAAAACAAGCAAATACGCACGATCTCGCACAAAAAAAAACATGTGAAGTCACACACCGGTTACCATGGAAATGAGACTACAAATAAGTACTTAGTACAGCTATTAATTGAATTTGAAGCTGAATTCGTTCAAATTTGACCATAGCGCAATACTTAAGGGAAGAGGATGGTATTTTTTGGTGAAAAATGAGTAAATTTTCGAAAAATAAGATTTTTTTCCTTAAAATACTCTGTGATGTGTGTGTGGAATACACTGTGTAACATTTTGTGGATATGTGTCCTTATTGGATGTTGAGACGTCATTTTTAAAGTTCCTGCGTTCTGGATTATTATTAAATCACACCCCCTTTGATTGCTGTTTCTGGAACTTTAATTTTTTGCTACACTGCCAGACAAAAATCGATATAATTTCTGAAGTATTAAAGATATATATACGAAATTTAGAATACACATTCTCTAGACTACTAGGAAAATTTTCTCTGTAACAGAATTTTCCTAATTGATTTCATTTTAAAAATAAGTCTGTCTGTTTGCAAGAAAGAAAATAAACAAAATTTTTTTTAATTTTAATTGTTTATTTTACAAATGTAGGGATTAATAACAAAATTCTGTTACACACAGTTTGTAGAGCACGCTTTTAGAAATAAATTGTAACAAACTGTTTGAATTTATCAACAGTAATCTCACTAGACGTTTTGATTTATCTAGAGAAAATCAAAACTCGAGTGGGATTTAATTGACTATTACACGATTAGAAGAAAGTATATAAAGATTAGAAGTAACGAAGTACTGCAATACAATAAAATATTAACTGACTTACGAAAATACAAAACTGTCTTCAAATTTGTACCATCTCAACATTACAAATATTACGCTAGATGCATGCTAGATGGCAGTGGTGAGCAATGCCTTCTCGTCGAGAAGTTCTCGATCTATTATACACGATGGCAATGTTACTAGTCAAGAAGGCTTTGTTGATTCAGTTTCATTTTTATTAAAAATGCAACATTCCACTTCAATTATCCGAATCCCAGTAATCAACGTCACTTGACAGATGATTTTCTATAAATCTTAATATTAAACAATCTCTGATACGTGACTATCCATAATATCATATAGCAGAAGCTATAACATAACCTAACTAATATACACAAGTGTTAGAAAAGTTTTAATTATTGAATGTACAATTTTCAAATTTGAATGTGGTTGGTGGTTCAATTGATGTTATATTGGACGTGTGCGTAATAGAAGTGGAACTCGTTGATTTAGGCCTACATGGTGTATTCAACTTATTCACGATTTCCGAATGGTGCTCTTCATTTATTTGTAAATCGGATTTCAGAAGATGCATAGGTATGATCAGTGAATTTTATTAATTCTTGTTCTTGAATGCCAATGCGAGTCATATTTGAAACTGCTGTGCATCGACTGGAGCGGTTTGTAATTATATATATATATATATATATATATATACATTTTTTTTTTTTTTTTTTTTGACGTCCAGACCAGCGCAGTTTCAAATGTTGGCAAACAAAGAAACAAATGCTAGGGACGCGATAAAATTAAACAAATGCTAGGGACGCGATAAAATTGTGCGATAAGCAACCATGATTGGTTGAAATACGTCCTTTCGTACCATTTTATTGGTCAAAAGTAGTATGACGTAGTAAGAGTGTAATAGTCTTTAAAAATGGCTTAGATATATAAAGTTCAGTAAAATCCTGCATTGGGTAATTTTTCTTTTTTTTTCAAATCTGGCTCCCAAAAATTTTTTTCAAAATATTTATATTTGGTTGAGTTGCAATAGCCATGAGCTCTCTACATACAAAAAATTAATATTTTACACCAAATAGGAAAAAAAATTGTAAAAAGTACAGTCCTCTCCCCTTAAAACAACTTCAAGCTTTCAGTTGTTATTTTCTCATTGAGTAACCGCGTCTCCATGGCGATGCAAGTGTCGTCATAATACACACGACTCTCCAACTTTCTTAGTCCGACTCGATGATTTACTTGATTGCGGGCTCGGACGCAAGAGAAAACATTAAGTACTGTCTTGCAACAGATAAATACAATCCATCAACAATACTTTCACTCCACCACTTCTGTGCAATTAACCCTGAACCGTGTGCGGCAGATGGTCATCACAATTGCGCACATTCTTCTTCACCCATTATTGATGCCGGGAGGAGATAGCCGAAGAAGGAAAATCTTAATGAACCCTTTTGTACGCGGGAGTTCAATAAACCCCGGGAATTGGTGTGGGAAACAAATAAATGATTGTGTACGGATTCTTGAACATCACTAAAAGCAATTCCAAAATGGATACATACGGACTAGTCGAGGACAAGTTTGCAATTAAGTAGTCCAGACTAGCAAATTCTACTTAACTCACGAATTGCATACAATGTTTTCTTCCACTCCCATATTTTACGTAATAAAGACATATCTCTTCATTTTACATTATTTAATACCAGAATCGTTGGAAGGACGTTGACTTTTGAGTATTCTTTTGTTTGTTGCTATGCGACTGTTAAATGAAACATATTCTCACTTACTTCCCTAGAGAAGCAATGTGACTAACGTCCCGTCGTCAATAGCAACCAACATCACGGTAATAGTAATATGTGTTACAAGAGCGGTATGTTGAAGTTTTCATGTTCGTGAAAAGATTGAAAAAGCGAAACGTAGTTGAGATTTTTTTTAATTTCCAAGAACATGAAAACAAACATACCGCTCGTGTATCGTACATTATTTTGTGCGAAGATCGTTTATTACATACCTGAAAGAGGAATTTCTAGTTAGTTGCAATGAAATCTCCATCTTGGTTTCTGTTCAATGACGGCAAATTTGCAAAACAAAAATATCTATCTTCAACATTGTTGCTTTAAAATGTTTTCTGTGTTCACTATACTCCAGCACGCCGTGATATAAGTCTGTCTTCCCCCCCCCCAATCTATGATGAGTCTGGAATCTTGTTGATTTTTTCACAGCTTCCTTAATGTTTCTTGCATCACGAATGCAGTAACTTTAGTGGAGTTGTAGAGTTTACTTAATTTTTGCAAATATTTAAAAACAATAATTAACAGTGCAATTTAAGTGAAATTGCAGTGGTAAGTTTCCAATTTATAATTATTACTATATTGAACGTCTCTAAAAACAATATGTTAAAAGCCTAAAGCAGCAAAATCAATATGTCACTTAAGCGGTAAGAAGAGGGAAATTGTTATGTGTGTTAGGTTGGGAATACTGAATGTGGAATTTTAGACTTTCCGCGGATTGGTTTTGTGCGGAAACCACGCAAATACGCACGATCTCGCAAAAAATCTATTTACAAACCTAAAAACAAGCTAATAACAGCACACTTACTTCATCGTTAACAAATAAATTAATATTGCTTTCGAACTACAATAGATAGTGATAAGGAAAAAAAACATAATAATTACAATAATTATTTCGCTAAATAACAAAGTAACACATTTCTTATTTCAAGTAATAACTATTTTTCTTCAATTTCCTAGATTCATATTATCCATTCTCGTCGTTGCAGGATAATGCAAGGTGGGTCAAAAGTCGCTTTCCCCAATATTCGTTCTAAGGTTTCATACTTGTACACATATACAGGTGTCATAACTTGAATAAACGAATATCTGGTGTAACAAGTGGTGGGTTGACAAACATGTTCGTGCGTCAACTGTTTTTCCGATGTCTTGTTTTGTGACTTGTTTTTGTTCTTGTGTTTGGTTGCGTCTCTATGCAATAACTGCTAGTTTCTAGCAATGAATCGCAAATCAACCACAGAAAAACGTGAGTTTGTGGTACAACGCTCTTGGAAGTCACAGTAACAACACATTGTGTATCGAGAAACAGGGACTGCATTTTGAACAAAGTCTGAAAAGAAATGTGTAGTCAAATGTAAATTGAATGTAATTAATTAAATGTAAGGAAGTGTTTGGGGAAAGCGACTTTTAACCCATCTTGTATTTCTGCACATGGTTGGTTGACAGAACTTTGTTTGTTTGTTTGTTTGTTTCTTTGTTTGTTTCTTTGTTTGTTTTTTGTTTCTTTGTTTGTCTCTTTGTTTGTTTGTCTCTTTGTTTGTTTGCCTCTTTGTTTGTTTGTCTCTTTGTTTGTTTGTTTGTTTGTTTCTTTGTTTGTTTGTTTCTTTGTTTCTTTGTTTGTTTGTTTCTTTGTTTGTTTGTTTGTTTCTTTGTTTGTTTCTTTGTTTGTTTGTTTCTTTGTTTGTTTCTTTGATTCTTTGTTTCTTTGTTTGTTTCTTTGTTTGTTTGTTTGTTTGTTGTTTCTTTGTTTCTTTGTTTGTTTGATTGTTTGTTTGCTTGTTTATTTATTCATTTACTTTGGCGGAGTTAAAGCCATCAGGCCTTCCTTTCCACTCAACCAGAGTGACAATATTATTTGTATAGAATATTATACATTTGTATTGTATTCAGGACCCTTGTGGTCACTCAAATTGTTTGAGCTGATATCTATAATTAAGAAATATATATTGAAAGGCCTTTCACAATGTCCTCTCTTTTACCTGTAAAAGTTCTTCCCCTGTGTGTTTCGAACTAGCCAATTAAAAAAGCTGTCACATCTGCTATTTGAAATAGTAATATGCGTTACAAGAGCGGTATGTTGAAGTTTTCATGTTCGAGGAAAAGTTTGAAAAAGCGAAGCGTAGTTGAGCTTTTTTAATTTCCGAGAATTGAAAGAAAACATACCGCTCGTGTATCGTACATTATTTTGTGCGAAGATCGTTTATTACATACCTGAAAGAGGAATTTCTAATTAGTTGCAATGAAATCTCCATCTTGTTTTATGTTCAATGACGGCAAACTTGCAAAACAAAAGCATCTATCTTGAACATTGTTGCTTTAAAATGTTTTCTGTGTTTACTATACTCCAGCAGGTCGTGATGTACGTCCATCTCCCCCCCCCCCAATCTATAAATGCGAACTTAAAACAAACGGCAAGGTTATGTAATGATTTATTTTTCATTTTAATATTTTAACAATATTATTTATATGACATATTGCAGTAATAACATCGGCAAGTTGATTTCTTGATTTTTTCACGGCTTCCTTAATGTTACTTGCATCACAAATGCAGTAACTTTATAGTAGAGTTGTAGAGTTTACTTAATTTTTGCAAATATTTAAAAACAATAATTAACAGTGCAATTTAGGTGAAATTGCAGTGGTAAGTTTCCAATTTATAATTATTACTATATTGAACATCTCTAAAAATAATATGTTAAAAGCCTAAAGCAGTAAAATCAATATGTCACTTAAGCGGTAAGAAGAGGGAAATTGTTATGTGTGTTAGGTTGGGAATACTGAATGTAGAATTTTAGACTTTCCGCGGATTGGTTTTGTGCGGAAACCAAGCAAATACGCACGATCTGGCACAAAACATACCTTTTATACACTAATATTACTGTGCAGAATATGCCATTTTATTGCATCAGTGCCGTAAGATATTACCATGCCAACTACAATATAGCCTAAGTTGTACATAAGATTAATATTCTTAAACGATTTTCTGTGAAATAATATTTGTTGCCATAGCAACTCCTTTCTTCTTAGACCATGATATCCATCTAGCCATCATTACAAATCTGATGTTATTTGTTTATTGTTTTATAATGCTGTCGTACAAAAAAAAATAACGTATGAAACAAGTTTATGTTATACAGTTGTTGCACTCATCAAAATTAGGAAACGAGCGAAGCATTGCAGATTTTTTTAATTACAAAGAGTTTTTTTAACCGCAATTAATCGCTCAATTGTTAATGTCACACATCATTCAGTGAAATAGTTGTAAAATACTTTTGTTTTATTTTGTGTAATCCCTACGGAAATTATTACTGCGTATTGTTCAGTGCTGCTATGAATCATAATGGACAGCGAGTGTTTCAGTGGTGGCCTGTGAAATCTAGTTTGCAATTCGTTCAGGACGCATTATGTGGACCCCTCTGTTAACTCGGTAATGCAATTAGCGCAGGCAACCGCCCCCCCCGCATCTCCACCCCCGCCGCCCCCAGTATTCCCAGACATTGAGTAAATTACAGCCGCTTCAAATTTTTAAATCGCTCCCCACTCGATGTATTAAGTACCCCATTCTCCTGCACGCGTAATGCAACCCCAAGGGAGAAAGAGAGCGACTGGTGGATGGGGGTTGAACTTTCAGAGTTAGCGTTTTGTAGTCTTTTATTCCACCATTCCAAATTTATGTACATATAGTTTTTTCGAGCCAAAAAACTGAAAATACGAAAACGACACTAATTATGAACAATTCACATTTCAGAGGGAGAATAATTTTCTGATAAGAGTAGCTCAATGAAAGAGTGGACTACACGCCATAAATTTCAATGTTATTACCAGGCTTCGAGACTTTGGACCCGATACAATAAGTTTACTGTGCATGCACTATAGGTTGTTGACTCGCTGCAGGTAGAGATGTTTGAGGTAAGAACGTTGCTATTTAGAGTAGAGTACGGTAGTATGGGGAAACACACATATGTACATTCTGAAAGTAAATATACATTACACAATGACAATGTCAAAAGAATGTGAAAAGCATTTATTCTCCTGTCTTTTATAAGCATTTGTGTTTAATTAAACACACTGTTAATTGTGAAAATAAGCATGTAGCAATTTTAGTTTTTTTTCATTTATCCTATTGGTCGTCTTTAGGAAGTGCAGTTACAGTACCGAATTGCAATGTACTACAAGATATATTCTCAGTGTCTCAAACGTAAATCTTTTTCGGTTATCTGCCAAAGTTTGTACTGTAGAAAGCTGCGCCCTACGTCGCATGACGTGATAGGAGCAAAACGAAAAAACCTAACATCATTGCAGTCTCTAAGAGACAGTCTTTTATTCTCTGGTGACTCTATGTTCACTAATTTGCAGTTTATGTTACACAATGTTCCATATCCGTTATTTTTACATAAAATTGATTTCCACTTCTGTTTCACACGTTCAGTAACCGGTGTACTTGGTGTCTCATTAATTCTCTGCATCATTTTCTAAATTAATTTGAGGGCTTCCGGCATCTCTTGCTCTGTCTTTTCTGACCGTGTATAAGTTTCAGACACAGTTTTAAAATAGGTTTGTATGAAAACCAAATTATTCGTCAGAACCTACAAATCCAGAGCGTTTTCGTTTGTGTATTTGTTGGCATTCATTCAACAGTACCCCCACCCACTGTACGCTTTACCACTATACTCAGTACGCCGTTATGTGGATTTCCCACTGAACTGCTCTATCGGGTCCAAAGTCTCGAAGCCTGGTTATTACTCTTGAAATCCTTTCCCAAATGAAATTCCTGTTCCAAAACGCGATGCATTATGGTTACACGTGAAACTGTATCCCAGGGTTGTCAAAGCAAGCGCATTTTTCTGACCTTGACGTCGTGCGCGGGCAGCAAGCGCTAAGTATGGAAAGAGGAAGGGTTGTGTATATGAATATGTAGTCTGTTGGATTAAGAAAACAGTGGTGCACAAACTTCAAACGGAACGCGAAATTTTATGTCGTTATGTTTACATGGCTTCTTTCTATTTTATATTATCTATATTGTCTGTAAAACAATAGTACATTATGTAACGAGCCTATAATGGTAGTAATTAAGACGCGAGTATGTTTATGAAACGAGAGCAAGCGAGTTTCATAATTTTTATACGAGCGTCTTAATTACCATTATAGTCAAATTTCATATGACTTTTTATGCTCGACCATATTGATTTTTTCCGGCAATTGGTGAAATGAATGTGCTTTGTGAAAGGCTGGAAGATGACGGTGAATTGATGTTAATTTGTGTGTTGTTTTTTTCGACCGAGTTTAAATTTGTCTAATCTCGCTCTAGTTGTCTTTCGATTGCATATCCGAGAATAATCGACACTTGCCCTTTCATATTGCTACAATGGTATTTTCTGATTGGTGGAACACCTGAACAACAGTAACAAATATAAATCACACTCGGGAGGAAATTAAACGCAGAATAAATATGGGAAATGCCTGTTATTATTCGGTTGAGAAGCTCTTATCACCAAGTCAGTTGTCCAAAAATCTGAAAGTTAGAATTTATAAAACAGTTATATTACCGGTTGTTCTGTATGGTTGTGAAACTTGGACTCTCACTTTGAGAGAGGAACATAGGTTAAGGGTGTTTGAGAATAAGGTGCTTAGGAAAATATTTGGGGCTAAGCGGGATGAAGTTACAGGAGAATGGAGAAAGTTACACAACACAGAACTGCACGCATTGTATTCTTCACCTGACATAATTAGGACCTTAAAATCCAGACGTTTGAGATGGGCAGGGCATGTAGTACGTATGGGCGAATCCAGAAATGCATATAGAGTGTTAGTTGGGAGGCCGGAGGGAAAAAGACCTCTAGGGAGGCCGAGACGTAGATGGGAGGATAATATTAAAATGGATTTGAGGGAGGTGGGATATGATGATAGAGACTGGATTAATCTTGCACAGGATAGGGACCGATGGCGGGCTTATGTGAGGGCGGCAATGAACCTTCGGGTTCCTTAAAAGCCATTTGTAAGTAAGTAAGGCACACCTGAACTTTAATGAATAGGTGTACTTTAATGAGGTCCATTAAAGGGCTGCTACCAGGTGTATAATTACTACATTTCGGCATGGTCGAGCATAAAAGTATTTACACCAATTTCTTAATATTGCAGTTGTGTTTTAAACATTAATAACATGATAAAGAGTTAAGAAGGAATATTCACATAAATTCCATAGTACCTAAAACTATACTATACTAAAAAAAGAGACTGAGTATGACATGGTAAGTTGGAAATTGATATTGATGGTATCTTTAGCCTTACAAAAGTAATCAATCAACTAATCAACACAATATTATAGTACAAAGGAAAGTTACGTAGGTACCGCATATGTTTTAAGAGTAACTAATATTCCATAACACAACTCTTATCGCATCATGCTTTTAGGTATAATTGGTGCGCAACTTCCTATCATTAGAATATTAAATTATTTTCTGGATATCTACTGAAGCTATAGAGTTGACATTTTTACAACATATGGGCACATATCTTTTGCTTATGATGTAACAGTAGTTGCTTTGTTAATTCATTTCCATACAAACAATTTCCATGCGAATACTTTCAAAATTTGTAATACACTATCTTCAGTAATACGTATTTACGGTATCTTACATTTACGAAAACATTTTTCAGTACCTGTAAAGCTACTAAATAAATAGGCCTATATCTGAAAATTTCACTTTTCTATAAAAAAAAGTTGAGAAAATATTCCTTTTGGATAAAAAAAACCAAACTTGTAAAAATTAGCATTAAAATTAAAACTTACATTCTTATAATGCACTTATACTTCTCAGACAAATCTAAAAATTAACATGGATACAGTTTTAATAAGTTCTCTTCCCTTTATCTACTGAATCAGTGCTGGCCATCCCTGAATATAGCTCGACCAAGCGGCATATACTACCCTTTCGTCTGTCTCTTTCCTTTCCGCTGTAAAGCGCTCAGGCTCTCCTGAGCTCTAAAACGCGCCTTGCTCCTGTGGGCATCAATTGATATGACTGGTCTAGAGCAAAGTTAAAAAGTAAAGGTGATAGTGCATCTCCTTGCTTTAGCCCACAGTGAATTGGAAACGCATCTGACAGAAACTGACCTATACGAACTCTGCTGTAGGTTTCACTGAGACACATTTTAATTAATCGAACTAGTTTCTTGGGGATACCAATTTCAATAAGAATATTATATAAGTATGGTGGGTCCCTATCACCACGGCATGGCGCGTCCTCAGGTTGCAGATCGAGGAGACGGCCTCCAGATATGGAGGGTAGCTGCGAATATATTGAATAAGCAGTCGCGGACAGCCAATGAGGGGTGGTCCTCCAGCTTGGGGGTTGGGCGAAGGGCTAACAACCCATCACCGTAAAAAAAAAAACAGCTTGTTACGAATCCTTCAAATAAAACTCGGAATGGGATTGATTATCTGGCACGACCACAGCTAGAATAACAGGGTTTAAAAATATAGATTTAAGTTTTTAATCGTGTACCTAAAGAATCAATTAAAAATAATTCATTAATTTGACAATTACGTTTTACGAGGAAAGAGTAATGGAACGAAGAAAAATTCTCTCCGGCGCCGAGATTTGAACCCGGGTTTTCAGCTCTACGTGCTGATCCTTTATCCTCCAAGCCACACCGGATACCCACCCCGGCGTCAGACAGAATCGTCTCAGTTTAAGTTCCAACTCTTGGGTTCCTTCTAGTGGCCGCCCTCTGCATTACGTCATAGATGTCTATGAACGTAGGACCGAAGTCCACACATGTGCTGAGGTGCACTCGTTATGAGTGACTAGTTGGCCGGGATCCGACGGAATAAGCGCCGTCTTAAATCACGAAGTGATTTACGCATATCGTATATATTATTTTAATGTACCGAAGTACATATGATATTTCCATGCAGATATTCTGCGTCATCATACGATGAAAGAGTAATGGAACGGAGAAAAATTCTCTCCGGCGCAGGGATTTTAACCCAGGTTTTCACCTCTACGTGCTGACGCTTTATCCACTAAGCCACACCGGATACCCGTTTTCTCCGTTCCATTACTCTTTCATCGTATGATGACGCAGAATATCTGCATGGAAATATCATATGTACTTCGGTACATTAAAATAATATATATAAATTACGTTTTAGGTCCAAGAACAGATTTTTTAAATAAAATCTCTCGAGATTGCTTCAACAAGAAAGTAAATCATTCACAGAACAGCTGAATGATGAAATTAAAGTGGTCAACTGCGAAAACAAAAATTCCACCACATAATCTTGAAAATAAACGAAGTGTCCCCAGGTGCAACTTGTCCCTAGGTAAAAAAGCTTCCCCTAACCAGCCGATCATAAATTGGTGCGCAGTGATTTTGGGTAATCCTGTACTGGACAGCACAATATTGTCCCATTGAAAAACTTTTCTCATTAATGTGTGTGGTGGATGCGATTCTCAAACTTTTTTTATATAAAAATTTGAGGTTCACCACAATTGCCAAGTAACAGATGGTCCTACCCCCATACATCACGCAACTGATAATTGCTCCACTAGTTTTAAGGGCAGTTGGAAGGGAGGGAGGCGTGTATATTCTGCAAGTGTCCCGGGTAGCGAGAACAATGGCTTCTATTAATGAGGATGGAAGCAGCAAATGTTGTGCACTCCAGCGTTCCAATAATTAATATCTTCCTCATAGCCAAACAGTGCCTTTTTAAAACAGTTACACAAAAGTAAACTCCAATAACAGTGGAAACACGATCACTAATCATAAACTCTTTCAACGAGAAACGTTCCCAAATATCACCATTGCGTATGTAAACACAATGCATGAATTTATATACACACTAGTGGCTTGTGCAGCAAGTACTGCTGCAAACTATGTTCGTTAGACGTTCAAATAAAAATTGTTCAGATTTATTTTCAATGAAGAATACTTGTCTTTTTGATAGTTATTTGCTTCCATAATAATGAAACATACTCCCTCTGAATGGATTTTTTAGGCCAAATACTTTTTCTTGAACCTATCCAACTTCAGTTTTTGAGCTTCAACGCGAAAACGCAAGTATCAATGTCAGGACGATAGCAGTAGCTATTTCGGGTCATTGTGGATTGTAGGCAAAAGTTAAAAAAATGGCAGGTTTGCTAAGCTTTCGAACAACAGCATTTTCGTATAGCTGCTGCATGTAGAACTTGAAATGTAGAGCGTAAAATCATTTTATTCTACTAAGCGATCTTGCTGAAATGACCTGGAGACTACAAAATTTTCTAGGCATCTTATTTTATCAGTAATACCTTTTTATCTTTCCTTAGGAACTGTTTTTTGCGCTCTCTCGAGCCAATACTGAAGACAATGACACATATCAATATCTACACTACACCGCCATTAAGTATATGAAAAAGACCCAACCCCACTGGGTTAATAAGTATAAAAATATTTGATTTTTAATAACAATATTATTATCTTACTTAAGTTTTGTAGTTACTCGTATATAGGCCTATAGCAGCCACTCAGTAAATTATAGAAATGAAGATCTAAATTAAGATATTCTCTACATTTACTTACATAACCACAAAACGTTTCACTTTCATGTCATCAATATAGCATCAATATTATGTACAATTAATGAAAAATAGAAGCATCATGATATTAACTATAATAATATTTAATTTCTAATGATAATAATGTCATCAAACCACCTCAAGTTTCGTAGATTTGAATATCCAATACACAGCTGTACTCAGAAAATTATTATACACTGCAGAATCAGTTTTTAATAACAAATTGAATTCAGCTCTAAATATGTCGGCAATCCTGCAGGTCATGGCCTTCGTGTACTAGCCTATTGTTTATTGTAGTGTGTGTTTTGTTCTGAAATTCAATCAAGTCGGCCGTGATTCGATAAAATTAGTTCTCAAAACTGACAACAGATGGATTTTGGAAAATAGGAAAATTATGTAGGAAAATTGACATTTCACTGAAAACTACTACTTTTCCGAAAAACTTTGGGTTCCAAGCTTCAAAATGAGGGGCCATTTATTAAAATCCGTTCAGCCGTTTTCCCGTAATTTCCATTACCAGTTCAAATTATATATATAGATTATGTATTCATGTTTGTACACAACATTTTTTTTTTTTTTAATCTTGATATTTAACTTAATCGTTTTTATCTGTAGTACGTTTTCGCCATTCAACTTTTTGTAACTCGCATATATCCTAGAATTATACAGGGTGTATCTAAATTGGTGTCAAATATTTCGGGGATGTGTTCGTAACACAAAAACATTACAAAAGGTTCATATGAACATTGGTCTCAAAATAATTTATTTCAGAGTTACAAGACAAAATTTAATGTTACAAAAATTGCTCGGAGTGGCTTCCTCCTGCTTCGATGTGTCCCCTAAACCCGCGTTACATGCTCTGGCGTACTCTGTTGAAAATTCCTGGAGTGTTTCGTATTTCGTGAAATCCAGTTTGGATACGCTCTGAGAATATCAATATTAAGTACAGGAGTCACATAAACCAGGGACTTTAAACGTCCACAGACGAAGAAATCCATTGGATTCAAATCAGGCGATCGAGCAGGCCATGCAATGAATCCCCTTCGATCAATACATCTTTGGGAAAATCGATCATTAAAAAAAATTACGAACTATCAGACTGAAACGAGATGGAGCAGCATCGTGTTAAAACACATTCGTTGGATGACGTCCAGAAGCACATCTTCAATTAAATTAAATCATTTCGTTCTGTTCACTCACAGAATACATTTTCTTCTGATTTCTTTGCTTTACAAATTACAAACAAACAAAGAACCACCAAACAATCAGCGGTCAATGAAGGGACAATTCCTTTAATAACTCCCTAACGAATGGTTTTCGGACCCATGTTCTTATTAACTTTTTTAATTGTTTTGATGTTAGGAACACGTCTCCGAAATATTTGACTCCAATTTAGATACACCCTGTATATACTGTAACTCTATGTTCTATCTCAAGTGATTTCGTTATCATCTATTTTTTTTTTCTATTCTCATTATGTACTCCATGCGTCTCTTATTGTATAATGTAAGATTGCAAATTACCAATTACGTAATCAATAAATATCAGTGTGATAAGATATACGATGATATTAAAATTATAGTTAAATACCTTCCAAATTATGAATCCTTACATCTTCCTACTTTCAAATTTACAAATTACATTAGCAATATTGTCTATTGTATAATTGTATTGTGTATTGTTTATCATTTTATTTTGTATTGTTTATATTGTGTATACCACTGCCACAGGATGCTTGCCCAGTTGCAGTGTAAATAAATACATACATACAATATTAATTCAAGATTATAAGACCCTATGTTTCCATAGTTACATTAGCAGCAATAATTAAAGTATCACTCCTACATTTTCCTAGTTACAGATTTCAATTCAATAAGCAATAAATATACAAAAGGATAATAGTACATTATGCAACGAGCCTATAATGATAGTAATTAAGAAGCGAGTGTGGATGTTTATGAAACGAGCGCAAGCGAGTTTCATAATTTTTATACGAGCTTCTTAATTACCATTATAGGCGAGTTTCATACGACTTTTTATGCTCGACCATACTTCTATCTTGAAATTATTCAGATGTATACATTTTATTTGTATCTGACAAGATCGGAAGTGACCTTGTTCTAGGTCGTGAATTGTGAGATGTGCGCAGACGCGAAAGTATTGATTTTTTCGAGGAACAATAATGTAATCCCGTTAAACTTGGTTGAGTTTTACAAGACTAAACATTAGCAATAATATTCACGACTACACAGGCTGGCTGTGAAAATGATTGCTATGTTTGGCTCAACATTTATATTTGTGAGCAACTGTTTTCTATAATCAACTTTAATAAAGGCAGATATCGAACATCTGTAACTGATGTTTCATTACGATCAGTAGGCTACTGTTCCTTTCAGCTGCCAACAGCATAAAACCTCGTTTTGATGTAGCCTGCTGATAAATAAAAATATAACAAAATGATATTGTACATTTCAGTAGCTATAGAATTTCTATTATTTCTGTAAAATAAATATTTCTTTATTAATTAATAATAGTCCAAGATAGTTTTGCAAACACTGAACGGGAATTCATTTCATAAACACTCGTAATAGTGTATATTTTGTACGAGATCACCCCTTCTTCCAGTCCACCCTTATACAGAGCGCAGCTAATATCTGCATTCCGCTCATGAGCTGTGAGCCGGCTCGGAGAGCTCAAACCTTGTGCAGGCTTGCTCTAATAAAACTGGCGTTTAAAAATTTATTAGTAGGTAACTTTTTATACTCTTATCAGCTATTTAAGTTGTAATAAGTCTTGTTATGTTACATTGTAATTTTTGTCCACTTATGAGTTCATTTCCTATTACAATTTTAGAAATTTAGAGCCTGCATTTTCTGATATTATTTGTGGTCTTCCCATATACCATTAATACCTGGACATGTTCCGATTTTGAAGGCAAGTGATACGATGTTAGAGTACCAATATCTCTTGAGATTTCGTTTGGATGGGGATAATATAATAAATAATGCAATGTGATTATCAAAAAATGAAAATAGCCAGAAAATAGCTAGCATAGGATTCCAGGATCCGGAAATGGGTCCAATTTATCTAGCTCTCTTTGTTTCTAAATAGCCTGGCCTAGCCATAAAATGGGAGGCAATGAACCTCCGGGTTTCTTAAAAGCCAGTAAGTAAGTAAGTAAGTAAGTAAGTAAGTAAGTAAGTAAGTAAAGTAAGTAAGTAAGCCATAAAATAACTGGACACTGCCTGCAAACGCTGCAATGTGGCCTGGCTGGAGAAGAGATTTAGACCATCCATTCAATGCCTCACATCTTTTAAATACCATCACAATTTCGTCCTGCAATATAAATTCCTGGACTACTCTGGTAACATAATCGAGGTCTCGTGCCCCTGAAGTAGGTATCCATTCATACACAACGGAGTAAACAAGACTTTCTACTCGCAGTAATAAAATTTGAGCTGTTAACGTTCCGGAACAGACATCGTGTGGCTAGCCACGAAATGGACTGAAACCTGTATAGCACATCCGATAAGAAAGCGAATCTTGTTTCATTGCCGACATCCAGCCCAGTTTGGTGACGGATATATCGTTGAGGAATGCTTGACTGGAATTAGGGTCAGTTGTGCCTATTGTATCCGCCGTTCCCACCGAGACAGAGAGCTAACTAGACGCGAAAACAAACTGCGTCTGAGCTTGACATGAGTATGTGGGCTCATTGTGTAGGTAACCTTGGTTGCCTTTACATAAAAACAATTGCACAAATATAATATAACAGTTTTTTAAAAAGATATCCAAAGCGTATATGCACATTATGCTCACACACAGCTATCTGTTTCTGGGCTGTTAAATTCTGATGCTAATATCGATAGTAGAGCATAATCTTAATAATTAATAATCGTATGTGTGTATACACACACACAAAATTATGTAATTTAATAAGGTTGTAAAGTGTAAAGTGAAAATGATAAATAAACTGGAAAAATGAAGTCTTGATAATTTGTAATTATAATTTATTGTGCTTCTGTTCTTATGTAGGGTTTGGTAATTTTTAATTACATTTTAAGATAACTATTACACTTTTACTACGTCATACTACTTTTGACCAATAAAACGGTACGAAAGGACGTTATTTCAACCAAACATGGCTGCTTATCGCACAATTTTATCGCGTCCTTAGCATTTGTTTCTTTGTTTGCCAACATTTGAAACTGCGCTGGTCTGGACGTCAAATAAATAAATAAATAAATAAATAAATAAATAAATAAATAAATAAATAAATACATAAATAAATAAATAAATAAATAAATAAGTAAGCAAGTAAATGAGTAAGTAAATGAGTAAGTAAATAAATAAATAAGTAAGTAAATAAATAAATAAATAAGTAAGTAAGCAAGCAAGCAAATAAGTAAGTAAATAAGTAAATAAATAAATAAACAAGTAAGTAAATAAGAAGTAAATAAATAAATAAATAAATAAATAAATAAGTAAGCAAGTAAATGAGTAAGTAAATGAGTAAGTAAATAAATAAATAAGTAAGTAAATAAATAAATAAATAAGTAAGCAAGCAAATAAGTAAGTAAATAAGTAAATAAATAAATAAACAAGTAAGTAAATAAGAAGTAAATAAATAAATAAATAAGTAAGCAAGTAAATGAGTAAGTAAATGAGTAAGTAAATAAATAAATAAGTAAATAAATAAATAAATAAGTAAGCAAGCAAGCAAATAAGTAAGTAAATAAGTAAATAAATAAATAAACAAGTAAGTAAATAAGAAGTAAATAAATAAATAAATAAATAAACCACTACAGTCGATGCACAGCAGTTTCAAATATGACTCGCATTGGCATTCAATAACAAGAATTAATAAAAATCACTGATCATACCTATGCATCTTCTGAAATCCTATTTACAAATAAATGTATGTGTAATTTGTAAAATTGATACTATTGAAATATGTCCATGTTCTTATTGTCTTTTGATCTACTTGTATCTGTGTAACTTACCTTCATGCTCGACCATGCCGAAATGTAGTAATTATACATCTGGTAGCAGTCCTTTAATGCTTGTCATTAAAGTACACCTACTCATTAAAGTACAGGTGTTTTCAGCCAATGACAACTCAGCTTACAGGTGTTCAGCCAATGACAAATCAGCTTTGTACCGTTATAAAACCGCAAGTATCGATTATTCTCGGATATGCAATCGAAAGAGAATTAGCGAAAAGTCACGGAGGGTGGAAATCCAATATTGTCGCTACTGTTACTATAATAATTAGAAGTTAATTGTAAATAATATTCAAATAAATTCAATTTGTCATCTCGTTTTTCAATGTTGAATTCAATAATCAAGGTTATACCAAGTTTAACGGGATTACATCAAGGTCAATGACATTATTGTTCCTCGAAAAAATCGATACTTTCGCGTCTGTGCACATCGTTAATGTTATGTTCCGGCTTTTAGATTCCTCCATACTGTACTGTAGCAGTAGGTAAGCAACGTGAAACAGTTACTGAGAATAGGCCTACACACTGCACTCCACAAGATAGCTGAGTGGTCGTTTCCCCTATCCTCTACCTATAGCAAGTCTATGTCATTCTGACGTATCTTCCTCTATGTTTCGGCGAGCGGTAAAGACTGCTCTCCCGCTCCGAAGGAGCGCTCGCGCTCGTTGAGCGCTCTTTGTGCAGGTATGTATTAGAGTATCTATGAAAAAAGAATTATGCAGTTATATCATTTGGCAACCATAACATTGTCAGGGTTTTTCTGACATTTTAATTTTTTTACTGCATGTAATAAACAGTTATTTCTAAAAAGTGGACTACTCTAACATGTAGAGTTGTTAATTTTAATACAATTGATTTTTTGTGTGTCCTATATAAAAAAGATTAAAATTTATATCATGTTTCGTGACCTAATTATTTTATTTTCAAAGATATGGACATTATTTTAATCTAGGCAATTTTTAATTACTTTTATTTAATTATTTATTTATTTTTAAGGGGATGTGAGCTTAATATGTCTATCGCTATCACTTATTGTTTTCCATACTACTTATATTATTATTGTTATTACTATTTAATTCATATCCACACTCCTGTCGCCCCCTTCTCCTTCTAAACTTTTCGCAGCATGATTGTCTTTTTTTAAGACACTATAACCTACAAACAGAACATCCAAACTGAAACTAAAGACTAATGCACAGTAATTGCTTCTTGAAGTTTGTCAAATAAATTTTACTGTTTTCTTTTAATGATGATTCAAGTATCTGTAAAGAGTTGTTTTCAAACAAATGCAATTTCTTTTGAATAGCCTCTGTTCTTGAAAAGAGCCGTTCGAAAAGAAATTAAAATTATCATCTTGTCTTTGAATAGCCTCTGTTGTTCAAAAGAGCAGTTCGAAAAGGAATTACAATTATCATCTTGTCTTGAATTAGCCTCTGTTGTTGAAAAGAGCCGTTCGAAAAGGAATTACAATTATCATCTTGTCTTGAATTAGCCTCTGTTGTTGAAAAGAGCCGTTCGAAAAGGAATTACAATTATCATCTTGTCTTGAATTAGCCTCTGTTGTTGAAAAGAGCCGTTCGAAAAGGAATTACAATTATCATCTTGTCTTGAATTAGCCTCTGTTGTTGAAAAGAGCCGTTCGAAAAGGAATTACAATTATCATCTTGTCTTTGAATAGCCTCTGTTGTTGAAAAGAGACGTTCGAAAAGGAATTACAATTATCATCTTGTCTTTGAATAGCCTCAGTTGTTGAAAAGAGCCGTTCGAAAAGAAATTACAATTATCATCTTGTCTTTGAATAGCCTCTGTTGTTGAAAAGAGCCGTTCGAAAAGGAATTACAATTATCATCTTGTCTTTGAATAGCCTCAGTTGTTGAAAAGAGCCGTTCGAAAAGAAATTACAATTATCATCTTGTCTTTGAATAGCCAATGTTGTTGAAAAGAGACGTTCGAAAAGGAATTACAATTATCATTTTGTCTTTGAATAGCCTCTGTTGTTGAAAAGAGCCGTTCGAAAAGGAATTACAATTATCATCTTGTCTTTGAATAGCCTCTGTTGTTGAAAAGAGCCGTTCGAAAAGGAATTACAATTATCATCTTGTCTTTGAATAGCCTCTGTTGTTGAAAAGAGCCGTTCGAAAAGGAATTACAATTTTCATCTTGTCTTTGAATAGGCTCTGTTGTTGAAAAGAGCCGTTCGAAAAGGAATTACAATTATCATCTTTTCTTTGAATAGTCTCTGTTGCTGAAAAGAGCCGTTCGAAAAGGAATTACAATCATCATCTTGTCTTCAAATAGCCTCTGTTGTTGAAAAGAGCCGTTCGAAAAGGAATTACAATTATCATCTTGTCTTTGAATAGCCTCTGTTGTTGAAAAGAGCCGTTCGAATAGGATTTACAATTATCATCTTGTCTTTGAATAGCCTCTGTTGTTGAAAAGAGCCGTTCGAAAAGGAATTACAATTATCATCTTGTCTTCAAATAGCCTCAGATGTTGAAAAGGGCCGTTCGAAAAGGAATTACAATTATCGTCTTTTCTTTGAATAGCCTCTGTTGTTGAAAAGAGCCGTTCGAAAAGGAATTACAATTATCATTTTTTTTTTTGAATAGCCTCTGTTGTTGAAAAGAGCCGTTCGAAAAGGAATTACAATTATCTTGTACGGAATGTTCTAAGTCAACAACTTGCAGGAAGATGGATTGGGCGCGCTGGAAACTAAGATAATGTCTTCTGCAGCTGGCCTCCGAGGTCCCCTGACTTGACCGTCCGTGACTTCTTATGGGGTCACATAAAGAATTTTTTCTTTAAACCTTAAAATCTGCAACAGCTCCAACTTCGTATCACTGCCGTCAACAAGTCCATCCCTATACATATATGTTGGTTCGTCTGTGGCATGGGTGGGAATATCGCCTTGATGTCTGCAGCGTGACACACATCGAGTGTCTTTGAGGTAGGTACAACAATTTTTGAGCTTCTCTTTCTAATGATACCAGTCTGGTATAAATTCGGCAACTGGCAGCGACGCTATAGCAGTTTATAAACTTTGAATGTTTCTGCGGACACACTGTACATTATTTCCATACTTAGAGCCCTGAACGTTATTCATTTATACCCGTGAAGTCTATTATGTTTGCACTTCAATTTGAACTTGTATAAAGTGGGGAAGATTCTAAACTCCATAACGAGAATCACCCAATTGCAGACACACGCAGAAAAAAAAATTGGAAAGAGGAAACGGTAGAGGGAAAAAGTTGAAAGTAAGGCACGAAGATAATACCTGTTCATCGCAGGAAAAAAAAAAAAGTATTAACTCGGAGGCGAAAAAAACTGCTATTCAGAAATTGGCTTCAGAAGCGAATTTCATGGAGGAAAATTCAATTACATGAAACGGTTACGACGGGGCGAGTGAACTGAAGATATTTCATTTACTGGATCAACAAGTGTAGCGAGTCTTTTTATAAACCCGAGCTGGGTGGAATGGACATCGAATCTGACGTCTATGGACGCATTCTTTCCACTCTAGTGGACTTTGTGGATGTAGTCGATACTTGGACATCATTTTAACATTCACGTGTGTGTAAAAAATAGACTGGATACGTAGCGAAGGGGTGGGGGAGAAAAGGGAGAGGTGAGTAGCAGGAGGAAGAAAGAATAAGTTGAACTATTTATTGTGTTAAGGCTGGTTCACAATAAACCGGAAACGAGAATCGGAACGAAAACGAAAACAGTAAAATTGTTAAAATGTATACATTTAAATGTGAGCATTCACAATTAACGAAAAGCTTGCCGGAGCCCGGGATCGGGAACGGAGAGTTGGCCAAGTTTCAACTTTGGCGTTCACGTTTCCGACCACAGCCCACTAGATTAATTCTATTGCCATCTAAAAGCTATTTTGTAGCAAGAAGACCGTGACATAACCTATGCATTATTTTGTTCTGTGCTGTGCATCATGGAGCAAGTTTTATTTGATGAGATTCTAATATTGAGTGTTGAGGAAAATCCTCACGTTTACGATAAGCGGCGCGCCTCGTATAAAGATGAGAAAATGAAGGAGAATACGTGGCTTTCAATAGCTGCATCTTGGAACACCGATCAGAAGTGAATCATTTTATTATTGTATTGGTTGTATTACACCCTACATATTCATGCTTCAATATTCAATAACTACTGTTGTGTTCATTTTTGTTCTATTACAAATGTTTCTTCTCTAATTATTTTGTACGAGATCGTGCGTATTTTCTTGCTTGCCGCACAAAACCAATACGCGGTAAGTGTGAAATACCACATTCAGTATTCCCAACGTAACACACATAACTATTTACCTCTTCTTACCGCTTAAGCGCGACATTCATTTTACTGCTTTAGGCTTTTAACATATTATTTTTAGAGACGTTTAACATAGTAATAATTATAAATTGGTAACTTACCACTCCAATTTCACCTAAATTGCACTGTTAATTATTGTTTTTAAATATTTGCAAAAATTAAGTAAAGTCTACTACTCCACGAAACTTATTGCATTCCTGATACAAGTAACATTAAGGAAGCCGTGAAAAAATCAACGAGATTCCAGATGCCGATGTTATTACTGCAATATGTTATATAAATAATATTGTTAAAATATTAAAATGAAAAATAAATCATTACATAACCTTACCGTTTGTTTCAAGTTCGCATTTATAGACTGGGGGATAAAAAAGACAGACGTATATCACGGCTTGCTGGAGTATAGTAAACACAGAAAACATTTTATAGCAACAATGTTGAAGATAGATATTTTGGTATTCCAAAGTTGCCGTCATTACACAGAAACCAAGAAGGAGATTTCATTGCAACTAATTAGAAATTCGTCTTTCAGGTACGTAATAAACGATCTTCGCACAAAATAATGTACGATACACGAGCGGTATGTTTGTTTTCATGTTCTCGGAAATTAAAAAAGCTCAACTACGTTTCGCTTTTTCAATCTTTTCCTCGAACATGAAAACATCAACATACCGCTCTTGTAACGCATATTACTATTACGTTATGGTAGACTTAAAATAGGTTGTGATGATAAAGATGCATGAGCATATTTATAGTACCGTACCTAATGAAATGTTTCAGTTGAAATTTCGAAGTTGGTTAACCTGTGTTTATGTTGGCTGCCTTGTACTCATGAGAGAACGCCATTGGTCAATTATACACAAATAACATCAGAATGCGTAATATCGACTTTACATATCGTTATTGACATGCATATCGATATGCATAGTCGTCTCGTTCTCGATTTATTGTGAATCGAAAATTTTCATATTCACGTCCTCTGCTTCTCGTTTTCACTCTGGTTCTCGTTCCCGGTTTATTGTGAACCAGCCTTTATGATTGTTTCCGGGTGAGAAGATGAGGAAAAAAGGAGATGAAGAATAGGGAAAGAATGGAAGACGAAGAAAAGAAAAAACGGAAGAGAATCAGAAGGAAAGGAATAAAAAATGAAGAGATGGTAAAGAAAGAAACAAGAGTAAAAGGGAAAGGAAAAGGGGGAAAATGAGGAGAAAAAATTATTCGCTTGTATGAGGGGATAAACCCAGGATTTTCGCACTCGTCTCGATTTTCACGAGACAGTTCCGATTTCGACTTTGTTGCCTCACATCCCTCCAGTCGGGACGCTTCTTGTCCCAATTGTTGGGACTTTTACACAATTTAATTCATTAGAGCAACTTTGTCAGTTTTATCTATAGTAATCTCAGACCTGGAGTGATATTTATTAGGACTATTTTGTGACTAAAATAAAAATGTAAATAATATGTCCCTAAAATTCCCTCACAAAATGTTAATAATTATATATTTATGAATACTTAACCTTTTCAGACATTGTGAAGTCGAAATAGATGAATAACTATTAACTGAAATAAATAAATTGAATGTTATTCAGTAATGCCAATTGAGAAAAGCAAAATACAGGTTTAATAATGTTAATTACATGTACTATCCCGAAAAGACTAAGTATATGATTATGTCTCGTGATCAGAATATTGTACGAAATGGAACTATAAAAGTTGGAGATTTATACTTCGAAGAGGTGGAAAAATTCAAATATATTGGAGCAACAGTAACAAATATAAATGACACTCGGGAGGAAATTAAACGCAGAATAAATATGGGATATGCTTGTTATTATTTGATTGAGAAGCTTTTGTCATTTAGTCTGCTGTCAAAAAATCTGAAAGTCAGAATTTATAAAACAGTTATATTACCGGTTGTTCTGTATGGTTGTGAAACTTGGACTCTCACTTTGAGAGAGGAACAGAGATTGAGGGTTTTTGAGAATAAGGTTCTTAGGAAAATATTTGGGGCTAAAAGGGATGAAGTTACAGGAGAATGGAGAAAGTTACACAACACAGAACTGCACGCATTGTATTCTTCACCTGACATAATTAGGAACATTAAATCCAGACGTTTGAGATGGGCAGGGCATGTAGCACGTATGGGCGAATCCAGAAATGCATATAGAGTGTTAGTTGGGAGGCCAGAGGGGGAAAAGACCTTTGGGGAGACCGAGACGTAGATGGGAGGATAATATTAAAATGGATTTGAGGGAGATGGGATATGATGTTAGAGCCTGGATTAATCTTGCTCAGGATAGGGACCAATCGCGGGCTTATGTGAGGGCGGTAATGAACCTCCGGGTTCCTTAAAAGCCAGTAAGTAAGTAATTACATGTACTGCGCTTTTCTCTTGTTATTATAACAGAAATACGTTTTCATTATCTGCTGAAATCATAATTTAATTTAAACATTTTATAGTATAATTACAAATAATCTTATTAATACATTAATTAAATGAACAATTGTTATCAAGGAGTGTCTTTTCTTTAGGTACAATTGACATGGAATTAGAAGATGAAGATGTAGATGTCGAAGTAGGATTTCGCACTTTATTTAGTAGGCCTACAATGGATTCATGCTCATCGATTTACGTTGAAACAGTTGGCGACACTGACTAAACAAAAGAACGATCATGCGATAAATTAATAGTGATAAATCGAGCTGCAGAAATTATCGCGATGTATGACTGTGATTGGTTGGAATTCAAAATTTCATTCCACACTTGTAATTCCTTTTCGAATGGCTCTTTTCAAAAACAGAGGCTATTCTAAGAAAAGGTAATAATTGTAATTCCATTTCGAACAACCCTTTTCAACTACAAAGGCTATTCAAAAACAAGATGATAATTGCAATTCCTTTTTCGAACGGCTCTTTTCAACAACAGAGGCTATTCAAAGACAAGATGATAATTGTAATTCCTTTTCGAACGCCTCTTTTCAACAGAGGCTATTCGAAGAAAAGATGATAATTGTAATTCCTTTTCGAACGGCTCTTTTTAACAGCAGAGGCTATTCAAAGACAAGATGATAATTGTAATTCCTTTTCGAACGGCTCTTTTCAACTACAAAGGCTATTCAAAAACAAGATGATAATTGTAATTCCTTTTCGAACGGCTCTTTTCAACAACAGAGGCTATTCAAAGACAAGATCATAATTGTAATTCCTTTTCGAACGGCTCTTTGCAACAACAGAGGATATTCAAAGACAAGATGATAATTGTAATACGTTGTCGAACGGTTCTTTTCAACAGCAGAGGCTACTCAAAGACAAGATGATAATTGTAATTCTTTTTGGAACGGCTCTTTTCAATAACAGAGGCTATTCAAAAATAAGATTATAATTATTGTAATTACTTTTCGAACGGCTCTTTTCAACAACAGAGGCTATTCAAAGACAAGATGATAATTGTAATTCCTTTTCGAACGGCTCTTTCCAACTACAGACGCTATTCAAAGACAAGGTGATAATTGTAATTCTTTTTGGAACGGCTCTTTTCAACTACAGAGGCTATTCAAAGACAAGATACAATTGTAATTCGTTTTCGAACGGCTCTTTTCAACAACAAAGGCTATTCAAAGACAAGATGACAATTGTAATTCTTTTTGGAACGGCTCTTTTCAACTACAGAGGCTATTCAAAAACAAGATGATAATTGTAATTCCTTTTCGAAAGGCTCTTTTCAACTACAGAGGCTATTCAAAGACAAAATGATAATTGTAATTCTTTTTCGAACGGCTCTTTTCAACTACAGAGGCTATTCAAAAACAAGATGACAATTGTAATTCGTTTTCGAACGGCTCTTTTCAACAACAAAGGCTATTCAAAGACAAGATGACAATTGTAATTCTTTTTGGAACGGCTCTTTTCAACTACAGAGGCTATTCAAAAACAAGATGATAATTGTAATTCCTTTTCGAAAGCTCTTTTCAACTACAGAGGATATTCAAAGACAAGGTGATAATTGTAATACGTTGTCGAACGGTTCTTTTCAACAGCAGAGGCTACTCAAAGACAAGATGATAATTGTAATTCTTTTTGGAACGCCTCTTTTCAATAACAGAGGCTATTCAAAAATAAGATTATAATTATTGTAATTACTTTTCGAACGGCTCTTTTCAACAACAGAGGCTATTCAAAGACAAGATGATAATTGTAATTCCTTTTCGAACGGCTCTTTCCAACTACAGACGCTATTCAAAGACAAGGTGATAATTGTAATTCTTTTTGGAACGGCTCTTTTCAACTACAGAGGCTATTCAAAGACAAGATGACAATTGTAATTCGTTTTCGAACGGCTCTTTTCAACAACAAAGGCTATTCAAAGACAAGATGACAATTGTAATTCTTTTTGGAACGGCTCTTTTCAACTACAGAGGCTATTCAAAAACAAGATGATAATTGTAATTCTTTTTTCAAGGCTCTTTTCAGCAACAGAGGCTATTCAAAGACAAGATGATAATTGTAATTCTTTTTTCGAACGGCTCTTTTCAACAACAGAGGCTATTCAACGACAAAATGATAATTGTAATTCTTTTTCGAACGGCTCTTTTCAACAACAGAGGCTATTCAAAGACAAAATGATAATTGTAATTCTATTTCGAACGGCTCTTTTCAACTACAGAGGCTATTCAAAAACAAGATGATAATTGTAATTCTTTTTTCAAGGCTCTTTTCAGCAACAGAGGCTATTCAAAGACAAGATAATTGTAATTCTTTTTTGGAACAGCTCTTTTCAACAACAGAGGCTATTCAAAGACAAGATGACAATTGTAATTCTTTTTGGAACGGCTCTTTTCAACTACAGAGGCTATTCAAAAACAAGATGATAATTGTAATTCTTTTTTCGAACAGCTCTTTTCAACAACAGAGGCTATTCAAAGACAAAATGATAATTGTAATTCTTTTTCGAACGGCTCTTTTCAACTACAGAGGCTATTCAAAAACAAGATGATAATTGTAATTCTTTTTTCAAGGCTCTTTTCAGCAACAGAGGCTATTCAAAGACAAAATGATAATTGTAATTCTTTTTCGAACGGCTCTTTCCAACTACAGAGGCTATTCAAAAACAAGATGATAATTGTAATTCTTTTTTCGAACGGCTCTTTTCAACTAGAGGCTATTCAAAAACAAGATTATAATTGTAATTCCTTTTCGAACGGCTCTTTTCAACTACAGAGGCTATTCAAAAACAAGATTATAATTGTAATTCCTTTTCGAACGGCTCTTTTCAACTACAGAGGCTATTCAAAAACAAGATGATAATTGTAATTCTTTTTTCAAGGCTCTTTTCAGCAACAGAGGCTATTCAAAGACAAGATGATAATTGTAATTCTTTTTTCGAACACCTCTTTTCAACAACAGAGGCTATTCAAAGACAAGATGATAATTGTAATTCCTTTTCGAACGGCTCTTTCCAACTACAGACGCTATTCAAAGACAAGGTGATAATTGTAATTCTTTTTCGAACGGCTCTTTTCAACTACAGAGGCTATTCAAAGACAAGATGACAATTGTAATTCGTTTTCGAACGGCTCTTTTCAACAACAAAGGCTATTCAAAGACAAGATGACAATTGTAATTCTTTTTGGAACGACTCTTTTCAACTACAGAGGCTATTCAAAAACAAGATGATATTTGTAATTCTTTTTTCAAGGCTCTTTTCAGCAACAGAGGCTATTCAAAGACAAGATGATAATTGTAATTCTTTTTTCGAACGGCTCTTTTCAACAACAGAGGTTATTCAACGACAAAATGATAATTGTAATTCTTTTTCGAACGGCTCTTTTCAACAACAGAGGCTATTCAAAGACAAAATGATAATTGTAATTCTTTTTCGAACGGCTCTTTTCAACTACAGAGGCTATTCAAAAACAAGATGATAATTGTAATTCTTTTTTCAAGGCTCTTTTCAGCAACAGAGGCCTATTCAAAGACATGATAATTGTAATTCTTTTTTGGAACAGCTCTTTTCAACAACAGAGGCTATTCAAAGACAAGATGACAATTGTACTTCTTTTTGGAACGGCTCTTTTCAACTACAGAGGCTATTCAAAAACAAGATGATAATTGTAATTCTTTTTTCGAACAGCTCTTTTCAACAACAGAGGCTATTCAAAGACAAAATGATAATTGTAATTCTTTTTCGAACGGCTCTTTTCAACTACAGAGGCTATTCAAAAACAAGATGATAATTGTAATTCTTTTTTCAAGGCTCTTTTCAGCAACAGAGGCTATTCAAAGACAAAATGATAATTGTAATTCTTTTTCGAACGGCTCTTTCCAACTACAGAGGCTATTCAAAAACAAGATGATAATTGTAATTCTTTTTTCGAACGGCTCTTTTCAACTAGAGGCTATTCAAAAACAAGATTATAATTGTAATTCCTTTTCGAACGGCTCTTTTCAACTACAGAGGCTATTCAAAAACAAGATTATAATTGTAATTCCTTTTCGAACGGCTCTTTTCAACTACAGAGGCTATTCAAAAACAAGATGATAATTGTAATTCTTTTTTCAAGGCTCTTTTCAGCAACAGAGGCTATTCAAAGACAAGATGATAATTGTAATTCTTTTTTCGAACAGCTCTTTTCAACAACAGAGGCTATTCAAAGACAAAATGATAATTGTAATTCTTTTTCGAACGGCTCTTTTCAACTAGAGGCTATTCAAAAACAAGATTATAATTGTAATTCCTTTTCGAACGGCTCTTTTCAACTACAGAGGCTATTCAAAAACAAGATGATAATTGTAATTCCTTTTCGAAAGGCTCTTTTCAACTACAGAGGCTATTCAAAAACAAGATGATAATTGTAATTCTTTTTTCGAACGGCTTTTCAACTACAGAGGATATTCAAAGACAAGATGATAATTGTAATTCCTTTTCGAAAGTCTCTTTTCAACTACAGAGGATATTAAAAAACAAGATGATAATTGTAATTCTTTTTTCAAGGCTCTTTTCAGCAACAGAGGCTATTCAAAAACAAGATGATAATTGTAATTCTTTTTTCGAACAGCTCTTTTCAACAACAGAGGCTATTCAAAGACAAAATGATAATTGTAATTCTTTTTCGAACGGCTCTTTTCAACTAGAGGCTATTCAAAAACAAGATGATAATTATCATTCCTTTTCGAAAGTCTCTTTTCAGCAACAGAGGCTATTCAAAAACAAGATGATAATTGTAATTCTTTTTTCGAACAGCTCTTTTCAACAACAGAGGCTATTCAAAGACAAAATGATAATTGTAATTCTTTTTCGAACGGCTCTTTTCAACTAGAGGGTATTCAAAAACAAGATTATAATTGTAATTCCTTTTCGAACGGCTCTTTTCAACTACAGAGGCTATTCAAAAACAAGATGATAATTGTAATTCCTTTTCGAAAGGCTCTTTTCACCTACAGAGGCTATTCAAAGACAAGATGATAATTGTAATTATAATTCCTGTTTTAACGGATATTTTAAACTACAAAGAGTATTAGAGAGACAACGAAATAATAACTGTTAGTACTATGCTTCACGCAAAGTCCTTTTTCCAACATTAGCTTCTATTCAGAGACGATGAAATGATCATATTCTAATAGTTTATCTATACGTGACAGAAATTTTAAATAATAATAAAATCGTTTGGAAGACTGAACACGGTAACGAAAGAGTAACTGAACTGTCACATTGGACTGAATAGACTGCACTACACTGTTAATATATACAGCTATGTCTCTTCACTACAAGAACAAACACTCATTTGTATAAAAATACCTTTTGACATAAATCCTTTTGTCTCAAAATATAAGTTACGACACATTTGCTAACAAGAAGCAATCGCAGTAAGAGATGTTTTGCTTGCTGTCATCATTACAAACAGCACAACTGCGGAAGTGATGTGGAAGCGTTCCGCCGTTAAATCCAATCAGCAACATATTGCCATTGTTTGCATAACTAAACACGTTACAATTTCACTAATGGCGACATTGGCTGCAATACGGTTTGAGGGGGAGGCATATGAATTGCAAATTGACACTATTAAACTCTGAGCTGGCAGCGAATGTGGGTCACACAGATTCAGTTGTCAGGACGGATTAACAATGAAAACAAAGAACAGACGACTTCGTGACTGGCTCTTAAGTCACTCGAATCGGCCTCATTCCATAGTGCACCCAGCTGCAAAGACACGATATAGATCAACGTAAATTGGTCTAAATGTGCTGATAGTAGGCCTACATTGGGGTTCAAAGATATCTGACCTACAATTTTCTGATCGTCTAAACGAACATTATAACCGAATATATAACAAAATGATAAACTTTGAAGTAGTTCTGCCTGTTCTCACTAGATGGCACTATTACTGTGAAGGGTAAAAATGTGGTGGGGAAAAGGTTGATGTAGATTAAGTATAAATATTACTAGTGGCTTGTGCAGCAAATGCTGCAATCTCAGTTCATTAGACGTTCAAATAAACATTTTTCGGATATATTTTCAATGAACAATACCAGACATTTTGAAAGTTGTTTGCTCACATAATAATGAAACATACTCCCTCTGAATGTTTTTTTATGCCAAATACTTTTTCTTCAACTTATCTACCTTCAGTTTTTGAGTTTCAATGCGAAAACGCAAGTAACAATATCAGTACGATCAGTGGGTTTTTCATGTGGGAGTAAAGCAATAGCTATTTCAGGTCATTGTGGATTCTAGGTGAAAGTTAAAAAAGTTAGGTTTGCTATGCTTTCGAACAATAGACATAGCATCTTGGTATAGCTGCTGCATGTAGAGCTTGAAATGTAGAGGGTAAAATCATTTTATCCTGCTAAGAGATCTTGCTGAAATGATCGGGAGAATACAAAATTTTGTAGGCCTCTAATTTTGTCAGTAAGTAATACCTTTAGGTCTTTCCTTAGAAACTGTAATTTTTGCGCTCTCTCGAGCCAATATGAAGAGAATCCCACTTGATTAATAACTATAAAAATATTTGATTTTTAATAATAATAATAATAATATCTTACGCTAGTTTTGCCTCAGTAAATTATAGAAACCAAGATCTAATTTAAGATATTCTCTACATCTACTTATATAACCCCAAAGCGTTTCACTTTCATATCATCAATATAGCATTAATATGTAGTATAGGCTAATTAATAAAATAGTCACATCATGGCATTAACTATAATAATATTTCACTTCTAATGGTAATAATGTCATCAAACCACCTCAAGTTTTGTAGATTTCAATATCCAATACACAGCTGTACTCAAAAAATTACACACCGCAGAATCAGACCTGTAAATTATTTTTATTAAGTCTTAAAGTTTTTAATAACCAATTGAATTTGAACTATAAATATGTCAGCAATCCTGCAGGTCATGGCCTTCGTGTTTGTTTAAGTGTGTGTTTTGTTTTATTCTGAAATGCAATTAATTCTCAAAACTGACGAAAGATGGATTTTGGAAAATAGGAAAATTATGTACGAAGACTAAAGCTTCACTGAAAGTTACTATTTTTCTGAAAATCCTTGGATGACAAGCTTCAAAATGACGCGTCATTAATTAAAATCCGTTCAGCCGTTTTCCCGTAATTTCCATTACCAGTTCAAATTACACGTATAGATTCTCATAACTAGGGACCAGATTTTTATGTAATTACATATCATATTCCTTTCAACCTAACCGTACAGTATATAAATAACAAATCTTTGCGAATCTTGTAATTACCATTAATATATTAAAATTTGATACTACATATTTTTACATATTTGCCCTACATTACATATTATGGCTTGGTATTACATAAATCTATTTAGGAGTTTTTCATTTTTGCTTCTCTGAAAGGAAAAAAAGAAACTTCTGCTGAAGAAGTTTACAATTTGAAATACACAGATTTAAAAAGCCTTTTTACCTACCCAAGCCGTTCCCATGCAATTTGCAACCTTACCCACCCTCATCCTAATCTTTCCAGGGAAAACCAGTGTCAAGTCTGACATGAGCCTCAATAAAGTAGCCGAATTTTGAGAAGAAGCTAGAGTAAATGAATAAACTGGAAAGATGTTGAAAGATTAAAATAAACAGCTTTTCAGGTTATTTCTTGACCTCTTCACTTTAAATTTAGTAGACCTATAAGGAAATGGCATTTTCCGAGCAATTAGAAAATATGGTCCTCTGCTGGAATAAACCTACCCATCTGAATGAGACAGGAATGTCACTTTTCAAACAACAGTTTGTAAATGCCTGTAGTTTGAGGTTTTAAAAGGTACTTTGTTTCTTACAGGGAACAGCTAAAATGCATGTGTCCCACATCTCCTCTTATTTTCTCCTAATCCAGTAAATCGAAACAGTGCTTGCAGTACTGTTGTGTCATTCATTTCACTCAGTTCTCTAGTTTTAGTACCTACAGTATAAAGTGCAAGTGAGTTTATCTACTGTGTTTAAGTAACTAAAATGACCCCTGTATCTTCAACCCTAACGACAAAAATAAAATCATGAATTGCGATGGACGAAGCTTTCACTACAGATGGAAAAATATTAATGCGTCAAGTGTGCGGTAAAAAAGTCGGGTGTTCTATGAAATAACTGGAGAGTCTTACCTATCCTATACCTGGCAGATATTGATACTAAATATTTTTATGATTTTACATATTTTGGTACATATTCAACTCATTTTTCTTACATAAATATGTACATATTTTCCACCTTGATATTACATAAAAATCCGGTCCCTACTCATGACAATATAGCGGTTTCCCGTTAATCCTAGTTCTTTTTACAATCATTAGAAGGGGATGAAATTTTGAAATGCGGGTCACATGCATGCTATTATTCGGTTGAGAAGCTTTTCTCATCCAGTCTGCTTTCAAAAATACTGCAAGTTAGAATTTATAAAACAGTTACATTACCGGTTGCTCTGTATGGTTTTGAAACTTGGAGCCTCACTTTGAGAGAGGAACAGAGATTAAGGGTATTTGAGAATAAAGCGTTTAGAAAAATATTTGGGGCTAAGAATGATGGAGAAAGTTACACAACGCAGAACTGCACGAATTGTATTCTTTATCTCACATAACTAACATTAAATCTATTGATAAATTCCTTCACAGAATTCACAAGTCTTTGATCGATTTATAACATGTTCTTATTTACTTTCAAGACAAATACTTATAGAGTATTTTAAGTGCTTTGACAATAAAACAAAGTATTGGGAGGTCTTGTGAAGCAGATTAACAGTTCTGTTTCCATGGTAACACAGTGCTGCTAGAGTAAATCTTCCATATTAAAAGTTACAAATTTTCTCTCTTGTATCTCGAACATTGACGTTGAAAGTCCAAAAGGAAATAACATAATGAAAAAAAGGAACAGTTTACAACTACAGTATCCCCTTCTCTATTTCACCTCTCCTACTGATCTTCCCTTCTTTCTCATCCACCCCAACGGTGGCTAAGGCAAATCGGATATGTCCAGTCCTACAATTCTCATACAATTCAGAAATTACAAAGAAATCCTAATATAACTCAGCTAATCGATAACTGATCATTAGTTTGCTACCGTTCCCGCATATTGATTTGATGACGTAAGAATTCAATCTGTAACGTCGATCTCATTACAAAGGCAGGCGGGCAGCTTTGAAGTTCACAGTTCGAGTCCCGGCCGCGCGGTCAATATATTCAGCGTGGGTAGTAGTCAGCTGGGCTCGTGTTCAGGTTTCAAAGCTGATTAGACCTGATTCGACATTCCTGCACCAGACTGGACGAGCAGGCCAGAGTCCGCGCCAAAGTGCTTACGAAGGAAGAGAACTCACACGAGAGCAAGTACGGCTAAATTAACAGTTATGGGTCAGGTACCACCTCCAACTGATGAAGTGTACTGGAAGAGCAGTGGATAGAAATTTAAAGCGAATTAGATTATTACTTTAGACGTTGAATTCTAGGAAGTCTAGATGTATTATACACAAAAGAAACAATTCATTTCTTTTTCGACATTTTCCTCTCTTGTTCTTCTCCTCGTCACTTTTTATGTTACTCTTCTTATGTTTTCTTTCGCCTTTCTTTTCTTCTCATGTTGTCCTTTTCCTCGTATTCTCTTTTTTCATCTTCACTTTTCCCCTTGCTTTCCTTCCTCATTCTATTTTTCTATTCTTTTCTCCATCTCTTCTTCCATATTTAATTTCCCCTCATTACTTCCTTCTTTTCCCCTTTTCTTTTTTTTTACCCTTTCCTCTTCATTTTTCATCATCATCATCTCTTCTTTTTCCTTACTCACTTACTTACAAATGGCTTTTAAGGAACCCGAAGGTTCATTGCCGCCCTCACATAAGCCCGCCATCAGTCCCTATCCTGTGCAAGATTAATCCAGTCTCTATCATCATATCCCACCTCCCTCAAATCCATTTTAATATTATCCTCCCATCTACGACTCGGCCTCTCTAAAGGTCTTTATCCTCCGGTCTCCCAACTAACACTCTATATGCATTTCTGGATTCGCCCATACGTGCTACATGCCCTGCCCATCTCAAACGTCTGGATTTAATGTTCCTAATTATGTCAGGTGAAGAATACAATGCGTGCAGTTCTGTGTTGTGTAACTTTTTCCATTCTCCTGTAACTTCATCCCGCTTAGCCCCAAATATTTTCCTAAGCACCTTATTCTCAAACACCCTTAACCTACGTTCCTCTCTCAGAGTGAGAGTCCAAGTTTCACAACCATACAGAAGAAGCGGTAATATAACTGTTTTATAAATTCTAACTTTCAGATTTTTTGACAGCAGACTGGATGATAAGAGCTTCTCAACCGAATAATAACACGCATTTCCCATGTTTATTCTGCGTTTAATTTCCTCCCGAATGTCATTTATATTTGTTACTGTTGCTCCAAGATATTTGAATTTTTCCACCTCTTCGAAGGATAAATCTCCAATTTTTATATTTCCATTTCGTACAATATTCTGGTCACGAGACATAATCATATACTTTGTCTTTTCGGGATTTACTTCCAAACCGATCGCTTTACTTGCTTCAAGTAAAATTTCCGTGTTTTCCCTAATCGTTTGTGTATTTTCTCCTAACATATTCACGTCATCCGCATAGACAAGAAGCCGATGTAACCCGTTCAATTCCAAACCCTGCCTGTTATCCTGAACTTTCCTAATGGCATATTCTAAAGCGAAGTTAAAAAGTAAAGGTGATAGTGCATCTCCCTGCTTTAGCCCGCAGTGAATTGGAAAAGCATCAGATAGAAACTGACCTATACGGACTCTGCTGTATGTTTCACTTAGACACATTTTAATTAATCGAACTAGTTTCTTGGGAATACCAAATTCAATAAGAATATCATATAATACTTCCCTCTTAACCGAGTCATATGCTTTTTTGAAGTCTATGAATAACTGATGTACTGTACCCTTATACTCCCATTTTTTCTCTATTATCTGTCGAATACAAAAAATCTGATCAATAATCGATCTATTACGCCGAAAACCGCACTGATGATCCCCAATAATTTCATCTACGTACGGAGTTAATCTTCTCAAAAGAATATTGGACAAAATTTTGTACGACGTCAACAAAAGTGATATTCCTCGAAAGTACTTTTCCTTTCTCTTGCCTTCTTTCGCATCTTTTTTTTTCTTTCTATCTTTTCCTCACATTACTTCTTCCATTCTACTTCCTTTCCTCATATTATCTTTTTCCCCTCTCTCTCCCTTTTTTATCATTGCCAGAACACGCAAAATTATATTAAACTTATTTATTTGAAATACCACAAAGAATAACCCTCTGAAGTTAATGACATACTTTCGGTTCACGACAGAAGGTGGTAAGTGCATTACATATACATGATGATCCCTTTGGGTATGGATAAAATAAAAATATGTATGTTTTTTAACAAATATCTGAACTGTCTATTGTAATTGGGGCTTTGTCCTGTTATAGACATAAATAAATAAATAAAGATCAATTTGGCTGAAAATAAGTATGCCGAAAGGAAATAATTTTTCTGAAGAAGAACAACTTCGAGAGCTTGTTTTAAGGCATAAAGACATCGTAGAAAACAGGCAATTGTCTATTAAAGGCACTAAAATATCAACAACTGTGGTCTTGCGAAAACGATATCGCTTCTTAAATTCCAGTTCACTATACATTTCCAGAGGATTCTCCATGTCTCTAATATACCTTTTTGGGACACGTATATTTTCCTTATTTCGTTCAACAAACTCCACAAAATCCTCAAAATCATTCTCACTATCCATTTTGAAAATGAGTGGTCACTTAAGGTCACAGATCAACTCACTTAAGTAATCACTCATTATGTTAATGAGGGAGAACTATGAATTAGAAATGAGTATAAGTAACCACTTAAGGGTTCACTCATTTATAAGTGACGACCATGAATTCCGCCCTAAGTAACAGCAAAAATAGAGTCTGCAGATTAACTATTTTGTCGTGCTTTGGGTGGTATCCATTAAATTTGAGTAAAATCACAGAAGATTTTTATTTTCGAAGGACGTAACTTTTTCAACTGGGGTTAACTACCCTTCCAGTTCAGTAGTGGGGGTCGCGCCTTTAAAACGTTTAGAAATCACTGCTCTAGAAACCACTTCGCATGTTGTAAATGCAGCTTACAAAGCCTGTTAACAATAGCGGTAAGTACAGGGACATCACTTTATTTTTACCAACATTTTTAACATTAACCTGGCTATACTCGGAAACACTGTTGCCCCCTTCCATTACAGGAGTTTGATGCTGCTAGTGCAGTATGTAAACAAATCATTTTACTAGCTATAGGAGGAGAGAAAAGTAGTGTATCCATTTATGTTGTAGGGAAATACGATATTACGATTTTCAGTTTGATCATCACTTTTACGGAATTTATCAAAATACAGTAGAGTAGTAACATTTTTTTTTTTTTAAATTCAACATTTCAGGCGGCTATGTTCGTTATGTAATGTCTACTTTATTTAGCATATTAATTATTGATGTTAACATACAATATAGAGAGTGCATTTAAATTGAGGGGGTCATAAGTAAAGGGCTGTAAGTGCACTTAAGTTACTTTTGAGAAAACAGGGTTTAAATATTTAAGCTTTCGTAAAATCGGTGAAATTTTTATTTAAATTTTAATGTGTGATGCGATTAAAATATCCCTTTGCCACTAAAATTTTAGATACTTTTTCTTACACTGGATGCACTTAACTCATGTTATTACAAATGTCACTAGCATTCCTTTGCTTCTAGCCACCTCAATTCAAAATAAGCTAATCTCAATTTTTAAACAAGTTGCTGAAAATGGCTGCCGTTCATTACAATGAAGGCATCAATTCTGTACGCATATTATTAAAAACATTTTGAAGCATATTCTCTGAAACTGAATTTATCGTTTCTTGAATATAATTTTTAGTACGATATTATTAATATAGGTTCTTTCTTTTATAGAAAAACGCAACCATATTTATGAAACACACTATACACTGCAATGTTTACTTCACTGCTTGAAGACTTCGAATGCAACAGCGGCCGTAAGTTTGTGTGTCTGACAGGAGCAAGGACATTAGTGAATGGGTGGGACTGAAGTACATTCAGAAATGCAGGTACAATAAAAATGCAAGTAAAAATAAAATGATGTCCCTGTACAAAAAAAGACGATAGTGTAAAAAGGATTTAATGACAGATTTCTTGCATTATACGGAATAGATACACGAAAGAAATGCCATAATTCAGAGAACAGCAGATCGGAGACAGGGGTTTGAAGTACTGCAGATAATCTGCACTTCGCCCCTCTTTACAGTATCTCGGTGACTGAGCATCGATTCTCTTCCGGGTAACTGAAATATTTTTCTCCCAGGTCGGAGGATCAAATTCGCAACCTTATGCAGACCCCTTGCCTTCCTTTGCCAATTGTGCCTTATAGCTGAAATAACACCAAGTTTTGCGCCCTATTACACCCTCCCTACTGCAGCCGATGAAGCGGCAGTTCTGCCAACATTTGGTGCAGAAGACTGCGTCCTTGCGGAAGCTGCGCCGCCGGCCGTACATTTGTTTGCAGCGCTGTCTCCCTGCAAAGAGGGGCCGCGGTTCAATGACAAGGAGAGGCTGCAAGTTTAGAAGGGCTATAAATACACCTTTCCCTTCTATTTAATTGCGTTCGTTTTGAGTTTAAAATAACATGAAAGCACAAGCGAATTATTAACCAATAACAGACTTTCCATGTCGTAGCTGCGTGGTCAAAGGCGCCATGCCTTCAATTAGCGGTACAGAAAGAACACTGGTTCGATTCTTTGAGAGAGAAGAATTTATTATAGTCTAATGAAATTGGAGAGCTACAGTGGGTAGCGAAAACCTGGTTTGTAAACCACCTGTAATACAACAAACCACACCCCAAGCAGCATCGTAAGGACAGTGTTAAGAGTGGATGATCGTTTACCTCTGTGGATGTATGTGGACGTGAGGCCAGCAGTGTTCTGATTGGCCTTGATCCTTCATGTAATGTCACGCCACAAATAATAATAGGCTAATAATAATAATAATAATAATAATAATAATAATAATTAGCAGTACTACTAGTACAAAATGGAGCAATTCAGCAACTTATCCTTTGTTATAAAGCTTCATTAAGTGAATCCAATTGTAATTAAACAATATAATCGTTTATTTACACTTTATATTTTGTTTATTCATACAACTGAAATTAAATTTTGAAAAGATAGTATTAGTGTTCGTGGTGGTGGTGGTGGTGGTAGTAAATAGTAGTAGTAGTAGTAGTAGTAGTAGTAGTGGTAGTAAATAGTAGTAATGATAGTAATAGTGGTGGTAGTAGTAGACTAGTTGTGTTAGTAGTAATGGTAGTGGTAGTAGTTGTAATAATGATGGTGGTAGTAATTGTAGCGGTAGTTAATGACAGTGGTGGTATTAAATAGTAGTTGTTAGTGGTAATGGTAGTGATAGCAGTAGTAATAGTAGTAGTGGTAGTAGTTGTAGCAATGGTGGTAGTAGTTGTAGCGGTAGTTAGTAATGATAGCAGTGGTAGTAGTAGTTCTGTTAGTAGTAATGGTAGTAATAGTAGTAGTGGTAGTAGTTGTAGTGGTGGTAGTAATAATAGTGGTAGTAGTTGCAATAGTGGTGGTAGTAGTTGTAACGGTAGTTAGTAGTAATGGTAGTAATAGTAGTAGTTGTAGTAGTGGTGGTAGTAATAATAGTGGTAGTAGTTGTAACGGTAGTTAGTAGTAATGGTAGTAATAGTAGTAGTGGTAGTAGGTAGTTGTAGTAGTAATAATAGTGGTAGTAGTTGCAATAATGGTGGTAGTAGTTGTACTCGTAGTAGTAGTTGTGTTAGTAGTAATGGTTTTTTTAGTTGGTTATTTAACGACGCTGTATCAACTACTGTACTAGGTTATTTAGCGTCGATGAGATTGGTGATAGCGGGATGGTATTTTAGCGAGATGAGGCCGAGGATTCGCCATAGATTACCTGGCATTCACCTTACGGTTGGGGAAAACCTCGGAAAAAACCCAACCAGGTAATCAGCCCAAGCGGGGATCGAATCAGCGCCCGAGCGCAACTTCAGACAGGCAGACAAGCACCTTAACCGACTGAGCCACCCCGGTGGCTAGTAGTAGTAATGGTAGCGGTGACAGTAGTAGTAGTAGTAGTAGTAGTAGTAGTAGTAATGGTAGTGATAGTAACTTTAATATTTTTATCTTTTTTTAGTGCTGCTTATACTTTATACCTTTATTCATATAGTCAACATGGAATATATTATTCTGGTATTTATTCAATCCTAAAACAAAAATTGTACTTAAATAAAAAACTAAAGATTATATACAATGAAAAAAAAGTAAAACCCAAGTAGTAGCAGCAAATCGTATTGGTAGTAGTTGTAGTGGTAATAGTAAATAGTAGTAACGGTAGTAGTAATAATGGTGGTAGTAGCAGTAGTGCTTAATTTAAAGGTCAACTGTCGAGATTATTCGTAGTGAAGTATTCAACACGGTTGAGAAATAGCTAACAAATTTTCTCTACAACCATGCATCAGAGACAGGATTATATTACGTGCCGTAATCTATAGCCTGGGACCCACAGTTTCACTTCCCTCCTATACGAAGTCATGCTAAAGATTTTATTCCCTCCAAAATGCATAGATATCTGCTACTACAGTACCTTACGGCAGAAGAAGATTACCAAAAAAAAAAAAAAAAAGATAGCAGAAATCTTTAATCATAGGGAAGTGTAGTAGAGAATTCATCTGACTTTTCAAAATCGATAAAGGCACTGCACACGGACAATTGCAAGTTGACCGCCGTGGTGCGTGATCCAGTTACATGCAGCAGTCTTGTGTAATAGGCCGTCGTGACGTCACACTTCCTGCATGACACAATTAATTGATGAATCGACAACTACTTCGGGTCACTTCGCCTACAGTGGCAATGCCTGTGAGACTGACCTCCTTACCGACAAGCTGCAGCATCTCCTGTTATAAGGTGGCTCGCAACGCTTTCGTCACGAACATTGCTGTTTTGTTTTTTCAAAAGCACACAAACAAATTACTGAAACTGAGAAAATTGCTCCTCAGTAACCTAGCAACTGTCACTACCTTCAGTTTCTCCATGTTTGAAGTAACAGTGGTTGATATTGACGAAATAAATATCAGTGGCGGCTAGTGTTGCCATTCATTCATTCATTCATTCTGTTCTGTCCAAGGGCAGGTCTTTCACTGCAAACCCAGCTATTATATTTGGTGATGCTGATATTTATGTGATATTTATATGAAATATTTAACAGCATGTTTTGGGAAAATCATTGATTTAATTGTCAATATGCTTTCAATTTAAGAGAGCAGTGGATTATGATGACTATTACGCTTTTACTACGTCACACTACTTTTGACCAATAAAACGGTACGTAAGGACGTCTTTCAACCAATCATGGCTGCTTATCGCACAATTTTATCGCGTCCCTAGCATTTGTTTAATTTTATCGCGTCCCTAGCATTTGTTTATTTTTATCACTACCCTAGCATTTGTTTCTTTGTTTGCCAACATTTCAAACTGCACTGGTCTGGACGTCAAAAAACAGAAAATTACAAACCACTCCAGTCGATGCACAGCAGTTTCAAATATGACTCGCATTGGCATTCAAGAACAAGAATTAATAAAGATCACTGGTGATATATGAAGAGCACCATTCGGAAATCCTGAATAAGTTGAGGGATACACCATGTACACCAACGAGTTCACTTCTTTTACGCACACGTCCAATATAACTTCAACTGAACCACCAACCAATTATTCACGTTTATTTTTTATTTCATCATCGCTAATTAAAACGTTTCTTGTTTATTTCATCATCCCTAATTAAAACTTTTCTAACACTCGTTTATATTATTTAGGTTATGTTATAGCTTTTGCTATATGATATTATGAATAGTCACGTATAAGAGATTGTTTAATACTAAGATTTATTGAAAATCATCTGTCAAGTGACGTTGATTACTAGGATCGGGATAATTAAAGTGGAATGCAACTGTTTTAATAAAAAATGAAACTGAATCAACAAAGCCTTCTTGACCAGTAACCTTCCACAGAGTTCAATGAAGATTCCATAGTTGGCACAACTGATACCAAGAAAATAGCTAATAATAACACACTACTGCCATCTACTAGCGTAATATTTATAATGTTCAGCTGGTACAAATTTTGAAGACAGTTTTGTATTTTCGTAAGTCACTATTTTATTATATTAGAGTACTTCGTTACTTCTAATCTTTATATACTTTCTTCTAATCGTGTAACAGTCAATTAAATCCCACTCGAGTTTTGATTTTCTCTAGATAAATCAAAACCTCTAGTGAGATTACTGTTGATAAATAGTTAAACGAATTTCAGTTATAGAGCTGATAATTATCCTGAACTAGTATACATATAGGCCCTAACCTGCTTACAGCATTTCAAAATCTAAGTTATCGCATATCTTTAAGAATGCATTTTTTCATTAACACCTTGACTTTTTTCCCCCCATCAAATTTCGGTACTGTAAATGACGAACATGGTGATAGGTTACATCAGGATATATTAACGATGGAATCCAGGTACCAGGGTAAATACGGTCCGAGTATGATAGGTGATTTCTGCTGGTTCCTACAGCGATCAACCACATGCCAACATAAGCGGAAAGCAAAGGTCTCAAGCACTTTTAACAGAGTTTTTAGTGCTTACTACATGCTGTAAGTGTATATCTTCTTATTATGTATTTAAAATAATATAACAATTTGTAAAGAATATACGAGGGGGATCCAGGAAATAACGACCGTTCGCGCATACCCGCCGCGCAGCTGACCCCCTTCCTTGTTTGAAGGTCAACTGGCTTCCTTAACATGTGCTCTCATAATGTTGTGAGTACTGGTTGCAACAAGTCGCCATTGTGCATTTTGTGTTACTTCAAAATGAACGACGTGATTGATAATCCCGCCGACTGTGAGGTGAGGACTGTGATTCGATTTTTGAATGCCCGACATTTGAAACCTGCAGAAATTTACCGGCAATTGAAAGAAGTGTATGGTGATACTGTAATGAATCAAAGAAATGTGAGAAAATGGTGCGAAATGTTCAACAATGGGCGAACAAATGTCCACGATGAAACTCGACCCGGACGCCCATCACTCATCACAGAAGACCTGAAGACTAAAGTGAACGACAGAATCTTGCAAGACAGGCGCACATCACTCGACGAATTGCATATTGCCTCTCCTGACATTTCTCGTTCTTTGCTTGGTGAAATTGTGTCGCAACATCTTGGCTACCACAAAATCTGTGCCCGCCCGCACACTGCTGCTTCAACTCGAGAATTGCTGGATCAATTCGGTTGGAAAATCTTTGATCATCCGCCCTATAGTCCAGACCTTGCTCCTAGCGATTTTCACCTTATCACTAAGCTGAAAGACTTTCTGGGTGGTACGCGTTTTGGAAGTGATGAAGAGTTGAAGAAGACAGTGAACACCTGGCTTAATGAACTGGCGGCAGAGGAGTATAACACGGGAATTCTAAAGCTAGTGAACAGATACGACAAATGTTTAAATGTAGGTGGTGATTATGTAGAGAAGTAAAGGAAGCTTCAGTTATGTAACAGACTTTGTTTTTTCAAATAAATATATTTTTTTTTAATTATTACAACAAAACGGTCGTTATTTCCTGGATCCCCCTCGTATAAACTAAGCTCAATTTACATCCTTGACTTTACGACACAGGTATATACTGAATAGTAAGATTTAGAATTAATGTAACAATCCCTTAACATAAAAACTTGATGTGCTATGATAAATATAATTACAGATCTGGAATTAGCCCATCAATTTCAATATATAACACTTGAAATTTCCTCAGTAGCAGATAAAAAGTTTTTTTGTAGGCCAGTTTTATCTGTAGTAATGTCACGAGAGGTCTGAGATTTATCTGGGAAATCTTAGACCTCGAGTGACATTTATTAGGACTATTTCGTGAATAAAATAAAAATGTAAATAATATATCCCTAAAATTCGATCACAAAATATTAATAATTGTATATTTACGAATACTTAACCTATTCAGACATTGTGAAGTTGAAATAGATGAATATTGTTTACTGCAATAAAGAAATTAATACATTAATTAAATGAAGAATTGTTGAAAACGCAGTTATCTAATCTGAATGAAGGAATGTAATTTTTTTCAGATAGCCTACAATGGACATGGAATTAGAAGATGAAGATGTATTTTATAGGCTACAATTATAGGTTAGATTACCTGTGTGAGCACGACCAATGTCAGCTGTGCCTTATTTCGACCGTTACTCCGTGCTACAGGAAAGCATTTTTTATAGCTCGACTAACGAATTCTCGCTGTAGTGTGTAACGGAACTAAGGCTGCATCTACACAGTTCAATATTCCAATCGCGTATGCGTGCAATCTGGGAAGAATATTGAAAGAATCAAGTTTAAAACGTACGTTAAATTAAGATGCATGAAGATTTTATGTCTACATGGAGCGCCGTTTTGAACGTCGTCTTCACTGCGTAAATATATTAATCAATATTAATTTCAATCTTGCATTCATTGCTTTAAAGTTGAAAGAAATGTTTAACCGTGTAGTTGCATCTTAATGTATTCATGATCATCAATTTACGGGGAAACAGTTGGCTACAACGACTAAACAAAAGAACGACCATGCGATAAATTGATAGCGATAAATCTAGCTGCAAAAATTATCGCAAAGTGACTGTGATTGGTTGGAATTCAAAATTTCATTACACTTCATTGGTCGAAAATGGAATGACGTCATATAAACGAAATAGTCATAATATAATGCTCTCTTAGACTGACTGAGAATATTGGGATATAATCAATGGCTTTCCCAAAATATGCACTGAAATAGTTCATATAGAACAATTTTTATCTTGAAAAAGAATCATGAAGCGAAAAAAAAAATCAATTTTTTTCTTTGAAATATCTCAAGGAATAAGCACCTGAAAATAATGACATTACTTACATTTCACTCTGTATATAGGGCGCACAGTCTTCCCTCGTAAGGCAAGTCAATATCTTTTCCTAACGACGTCCTTGTTTTGCAGTTATTTTGAAACACACTGTGAAGACATGCAACGTGGATCGTTAGCGAAGTGGTCTACAGTTCCCAGCGTCATCATTCATTATTTCAACACAGATATGGAGGTTGCAAAACGTGATCATTTAAATGCTTAAAAAAGCTAACGGCAGAAACCTACACAGACGAGGGTCCATTTAAATGTCTTTTCTTTCAAATCTTGCTGTTGCTTGACACCGCTATATATCCTCGTTGCCATAGTTATCTCCCACTAGTTGACTCACATATCAAGTCAGGCCCCTGGCGGGTTAGCAGCCCCCGCAACACGTTGCAAGAAGGAGCTATGCTGGTGCTTCTACAAGGCAATCTTTTTTATCGATTCCAAATTATCACTGCTAATTGACTAACGGGACAATACAGTCAACAGCAGCAGTTTAAAATAGTAGTTCCCAATATTAACTACGACTGTGGACTGTTTTTTTTAAGGAGAGAGGATAGTATTTTTTTTAACTTTTTTCCTATTTGGTGTAAAATATTAATTTTTGTATGTAGAGAGCTCATAGCTGTTGCAACTCAACCAAAAATAAATATTTTGAAAAAAAATATATATATTTTAGGGCCGAGATTTCAAAAAAATATATACCCAATGCAGTATTTTACTAAAACCGATATATCTAAACCATTTTTGAAGGTAGATTCATCCAGTTTTTTGCAATGTATTTGCAAAAGCATGCTCTACAAACTGTCTGTAACAGAATTTTGATATTAGTGCCTACGTTTGTAAAATAAACAATTAAAATTTAATAACACTTTCCTGAATTCATTTGTTGCAAACAAACGGACGTAGTTTTAAAATGAAATCAATTAACAAAATTCTGTTACAGAGAAAAGTTTCCTAATAGTCTAAAGAATGTGTGTTCTAAATTTCATGCATGTATCTTTAATAGTTCAGAAATTATATCCATTTTTGTCTGGCAATGTAGCAAAAAAATGAAGTTACCGTAAACCGATAAAAGGGGGCGAGTGATTTAAAAATCCATAGCGCAGGAAGTTTAAAAATGGCGTCTCAACGGCCGATAAGAGTACAAATGCCCACAAAATGTTATGCAATGCATTCCAAACAATATCAAAGGATATTTTAAAGAAAAAACATTTTTTTTTTTTTTTTGAAAATTCAATTTACCGGAAACAACAATAAAAGGGGGTGAGTGATTTAAAAATCAATAACGTAGGAACTTTAAAAATGGCGTCTCAACATCTGATAAGGGCACAAATACCCACAAAATATTATGCTATGCATTCCACACATATCACAGAGTATTTAAAAAAAATTAATTTACTCATTTTTCAACAAAAAATACCATCCTCTCCCCTTAAAAACGAACACCTGGATGCCCTACTTTAAAAATAAAGAAAGTAAACGTGTGAATTCGAAATGAGGAATGGGACAATGGACAGCTTCAAATACTTGGGGTGTACTATAAGTAGTAACATGAGCTGCTACCAGGAAGTCAAAAGGAGGATAGCAATGGCAAAGGAAGCTTTTAATAGAAAAGGAGCATCTTCTGCAGACTTCTAGAAAAAGAACTGAGGAAGAGACTAGTAAAGTGCTTTGTGTGGAGGGTGGCACTGTATGGTGCAGAAACATGTACAATACGACAAAATGAAGAGAAACGAATAGAAGCATTTAAAATGTGGATAAGAAGAAGAATGGAGCGTGTGAAGTGGACAGACAGAATAAGAAATGAAGTTGTGTTGGAAATAATGATGCTGAAACTGATCAGAAAGAGAAAAAGGAATTGGTTGGGTCACTGGCTGAGAAGAAACTGCCTACTGAAGATGCACTGGAAGGAATGGTGAATGGGAGAAGAGTTCGGGACAGAAAATATCAGATGACAGACAATATTAAGATATATGGATCATATGCGGAGACGAGGAGAAAGGTGGAAATGAGAAACGATTGGAGAATGCTGGGTTTGGAGTGAAGGACTTGCCCTTGGAATGAAAACTGTTAATGAATACAATACTAATTAATATAAAAGAGATCAATCTAAAGTGAGTGGCAGTATTAAAGAAAGATGGATTTCAACCTCAAATTCAAATACAGTAATTGAAGTCAGAACTCCTGGGTTGGCAGACACTGCTACGGGACGGTAGACAAAGGAAAACCGCTAATTGAATAATTCAGTTATTTCAACTTAGTAAGCTGTTTCAGGGTGTTTTGCGGTAAATCTCTTCGTTGCTTCCCTATCTAATTATGAACCCATTTTCACTGCACACACAAGTTTCCTCATAAGAGCTTAACATGGGGTCGCAATACAAGGTTTCTCTAGCAAACAATATCCGTGAATTGAACGTAAGCCCTCAAGTCGAACTAATCTTGAGTTATTAGACAGACATGGCCGGCATTGTTCCAGCATCAGGGACTTACTGTCATGGCCGCTTTGTTGGTGTCCTGAGGCAGTGTCGAATATAACTGGGAGCTAAGGAAGCCGTCAAGGACAAATCATACCTACGAGATGTTGGATTAATTAGGTCTGTGGCCTGGCTCGCAAGTTAGACATCGGCAAGAATCGCCGGATATTAGGTAGCCTATAGAGGCGATCTCCTAAGGCGAAGAGGGGGAAAAAAAAAACCTATTTTCTTGTTGTGACAATATTAAGGTTTACCGTCAGTAGAATGATCGGAGGGTAACGAAGGATGTGGCAAATGACAGGAAATGAGGTGAAGGTGGATGTACACAGAACGCTGAGGTAGACAACGTGAAAAGATGAGGAAGACAAATAAAGTGCATAAGATTTGCTGACTATGTTAAATTTTATGTTTTATTTAACGACGCTCGCAACTGCCGAGGTTATATCAGCGTCGCCGTTGTGCCGGAATTTACAGTCCATGAGGATTTACTTGTCTAGTTCCTTTTAGAAAGAGAGAGAATGCTCACCATCTCTCTCTACCCTCATTTATGATGGTCGACACTCCTTCAAACGACCACGAGTTACCAGTGGCGGCATTCTCTTCCTCTTCAAATTCTGACTCCACTCCGCCAGAAAGTTCGTCCATGTCCGTGTCGTCCAAATTGATTACGAACGAATAATAAATTTCCATCTACAAGTCCATCCTTCGCCCAATAAAATTTTTCAACTTTTTCTACGTGTTTACATGCCTTCCTCTAATTTTCTTCCGTCACTTTTGCAAGTGCGCTCATTTTTAACCTGTTACACACGTTTTTTAAGAATCCTATTCGGGCGTTTCTTTCCTGGAGATCGCAGCACGCTTCCAATTCCGCTTCCGCTTTCTTTTGTTTTTGTTTTTTTTTTTTTCTATTTTAATCCTGTTAACACCACGAGATGATATATCTGTCGCTGCAGCAGTTTTTTCGATAAAACTCGGCACAGATATTGTTTCTTTTCCGGATTTCAGTGCCTCATATTCTTCAGTAAAGAATTTATATGCATTAATAACCATGTTCATACCGTCCGACTTCAAGGCTTTCCCGCGTTTTCCCATATTGCCTACCATTATTATTAAATACAGGAGCACAACACTCATTACAATATTTAAGGTAACAGTTAAACCATGCATCTCCGAAAACATTTTAATTTCTGAATTATATTATATTAAATTGGTACAACAAGATACAAACTCGTCCACACCTGTGGAGTAACGGCCAGCGCGTCTGGCCGCGAAATCAGGTGACCGGGTTCGAATCCCGGTCGGGGAAAGTTACCTGGTTGAGGTTTTTCCGAGGTTTTCCCTCAACCCAAAACGAGCAAATGCTGGGTAACTTTCGGTGGTGGACCCCGGACTAATTTCACCGGTATTATCACCTTCATTTCATTCGACCGCTAAATAACCTGAGCTGTTGATACAGCGTCGTAAAATAACCCAATAAAAAAAGACACAAACTCACTTCACTATTCATAAAATACTACTATAACTAATGAACTCAAACAACCCCGAGACGCCACTGAGAGATCCACTAATTGGGTTTGCAAAAGTGTGAAGGGAGAAGGGAGGAGAAAGGGAATTCCAAGAATTGTACAAAAGGAAACCTCTTGCCCGTCACATCTGGTGGCAATCGGTAGACAAGGACCTCAGACAAGGACAGTAGAAATCACGCCAACTTAATCCTCATGCACTGTAGTTCCGCAGGAGTTCTTTTACATGCCAGTAAATCTACTGACATGAGTCTGTCGCATTTAAGCCATCGACCTGGCCCGGAATCGAACCCGCAACCTCTGGCATAGAAGTCCAGCACTATACCAACTCCGCCAACCAGACCGACGATTTGCTGATGATATGGCATTGTTAGCAGAAGAGATGATACTAAGAGATATGTTTTATTAGTTGGTTATTTAACGACGCTGTATCAACTACTAGGTTATTTAACGTCGATGAGTTGGTAATAGCGAGATGGTATTTGGCGAGATGAGGCCGAGGATTCGCCATAGATTACCTGGCATTCACCTTACGGTTGGGGAGAGGAATATAGGTTAACGGTGTTTGAGAATAAGGTGCTTAGGAAAATATTTGGGGCTAAGAGGGATGAAGTTACAGAAGAATGGAGGAAGTTACACAACGCAGAACTGCACGCATTGTATTCTTCACCTGACATAATTAGGAACATTAAATCCAGGCGTTTGAGATGGGCAGGGCATGTAGCACGTATGGGCGAATCCAGAAATGCATAGGGAGTGTTAGTTGGGAGGTCGGAGGGAAAAAGACCTTTGGGGAGGCCGAGACGTAGATGGGAGGATAATATTAAAATGGATTTGAGAGAGGTGGGATATGATGGTAGAGACTGGATTAATCTTGCACAGGATAGGGACCAATGGCGGGCTTATGTGAGGGCGGCAATGAACCTCCGGGTTCCTTAAAAGCCAGCAAGTAAGTAAGTAAGTAAGTAAGCTGTAATTTTAATTTTAGTTCCTACTTTATTTTATTTTCTATATTCCTCTTATGATTGGAATGACCTACCTGCAGCGGTCTTTGAGGGCTGTCCTTCCTTAAGGAGATTCAAGAATAATTTAAAGAGTTGTGTATAAAGTGAAAATTAAAAAGTAAGGTGACATTCAACATTTAATTTTTTAAGGTGACATGTATTTATCTAGCCTGACGAGTTACTTCCTTGGTTTGAATTGTAAATTATTTAAAAATAGCGTGTGAGAGGACCTTAGACTAGAAATGTTTAGTTTAAATATAGTTGTGTTTATAAGTATGCATAAGGATGTAATTATTTGACTTATTTGAACTGTTGTATCAGTGAAGCGAGGTGAGTCAGTGAAGTTATGGTTTTACAGTGCAGTGAACAGTTCCGATCAGTGATAATTTATAGCGTCAATGAAATGTGTTCTATAGTGTCAGTGAAATGTGTGCTAAAGTGTCAGTGAAATGCGTCATAGTGCCACTACAGGGAATGAGATGAGAGTAAAGTGAAAGACTATTAAAAAGTTATGTAGGACCTATACATAATTATGTAGGTTGTGTTGTAAAATTAGGTGTTTTATTTTATGTTTTATTATTATTGTGTTAAATTGTATTGTGTATTCTTATTGTATTGTGTATAAAATTGTATATGTGTTGTAAATTGTATTATGTATTGTAAATTTTATTGTGTATAGCTTATCATTTTAACTGTGTATTGTTAATATTGTATATACCACTGCCACCGGGTGCTTGCCCACTTGCAGTGTAAATACATACATACATTATATTAATAATTTATCTGAACTGCGACCGAACACGAGCGCTGCTCATTCGATCCTCAAATTTTGTTAATATTACTGTATCCTCTTTTTTATATCGATTGAATTATTTTATTACTATTTATATTGTAATTACATTCTGTATTCTGTATATTTAAATTTAAATAATATAAAAAAATAATAAATATATGGAGACGAAGAGGAAGGCACAAAACAGGAAAGATTGGAGAATGTTAGGTTTGCAGTGAAAGACCTGTCCTTGGGCAGTACACTGTAAACGAATATTACTATTATTATCATCATCACCATCATCATCATCATCATTATCATCATACTCGTAACTGCGTAACATTCGTAAACTTCATATCAGTCAAGACTTTGCTTATCTGTACATGTAGGACTTCGTCTGTAACCTTGCATTTAACCACGTGACAATAATTGCAATCCGCCTATTCCACTACTTCATAAAGCATAAAGGATTACTAAGAAATTCACAACTATCAATCATGAACCACGTTCTTAGTCTCGATTACTAGACACGTGCGGTTGACATCGCGCAGGTAAATAAATAAAGGAGTTAAGGTACGAAAAAAGAATAGCTTTAAATTATCCCTGGCCTTGGCAGAGTTCTGATATGCTGCCAGCAAATCGGCTAACAGAGCTGGGGAAGTCCCTTGAACGTTTCGATATCGACGGTTCTAACCGCTTGTAACGATTTTCCGACGTCTCGCAGAAATTTCCCTTCAACATCTTACGGCTCCAATTTTTCACAGCTTTCTCTCTCTTTTTCCCCCCACATTCCTTCCAACGTCTTGCCTTCCTACTCGCCTAGGTCGTTGATATAGATACAGGATATGCGAGAATGGAATTAAAGCCGGTCTTGTTAGCTTATGAATATTCAAACATCTCAGCTGTCATATAACACGATTCGCTGCGTTCACGACATATTAGTACGATCATGGCTTAAACGTTCCGGAAAGGAATTTTGTCATTTTATCTTTGTGAAAGGGAAACTAAATTATATTGTAACCACGAAACAAGTGAAGATCGATAACATTTTATACAACCTAAATAAAAAGATTTAGTACAGGGACATCACTTTATTTTTACCAACATTTTTAACATTAACCTGGCTATACTCGGAAACACTGTTGCCCCCTTCCATTACAGGAGTTTGATGTTACTAGTGCAATATGTAAACAAATCATTTTACTAGGTATAGGAGGAGAGAAAAGTAGTGTATCCATTTATGTTGTAGGGAAATACGATATTACGATTTTCAGTTTGATCATCACTTTTACGGAATTTATCAAAATACAGTAGAGTAGTAACATTTTTTTTTTTTTCAAAAACTCAACTTTTCAGGCGGCTATGTTCGTTATGTAATGTCTACTTTATTTAGCATATTAATTATTGAGGTTAACATACAATATAGAGAGTGCATTTAAATTGAGGGGGTCATAAGTAAAGGGCTGTAAGTGCACTTAAGTTACTTTTGAGAAAATGGGGTTTAAATATTTAAGCTTTCGTAAAATCGGTGAAATTTATTATTTAAATTTTAATGTGTGATGCGATTAAAATATCCCTTTGCCACTAAAATTTTAGATACTTTAGCTTACACTGGATGCACTTAACTCATGTTATTACAAATGTCACTAGCATTCCTTTGCTTCTAGCCACCTCAATTCAAAATAAGCTAATCTGAATTTTTAAGCAAGTTGCTGAAAATGGTTGCCGTTCATTACAATGCAGGCTTCAATTCAGTACGCATATTATTAAAAACATTTTGAAGCATATTCTCTGAAATTGAATTTATCGTTTCTTGAATATAATTTTTTAGTACGATATTATTAATATAGGTTCTTTCTTCTATAGAAAACGCAATCATATTTATGAAACACACTATACACTGCAGTGTTTACTTCACTGCTTGAAGACTTCGAATGCAACAGCGGCCGTAAGTTTGTGTGTCTGACGGGAGCAAGGACATTAGTGAAGGGGTGAGAGTGAAGTACATTCAGAAATGCAGGTACAATAAAAATGCAAGTAAAAATAAAATGATGTCCCTGTAGAATGCGTTTGAGTCTAAAGAAAGCGGCAAAACAGCACAACGTGGTCTGTTGTGACGAGAATCCAAGCCCCCGCAAACCGGTAAGGCATCATGTTACAAACACGTTCACGTCTGAGTATTTTTAACAAAGTAAATATTATTCAACGCCTTGAAAACGGCGCAAATATTAAGGACATTGCTGGCGAGTTTAACGTAATATTTATTTATTTATTTACTTTACTTATTTACTTGTTTATTTATTTATTTATTTATTTATTTATTTATTTATTTTTCAAAATTCAGTTCAATGTGCAGTGATGAAGCATTTCCCTCATAACTAAAAAATTATCCAACATTCTGTGACGAAATTTTTTGAGTGTATTTATACATGTCATATCTACAATATGATGAAAGATCACTTCTCTACCTTTGATAGATTGTCTGATAAAAAATAAATTAATTTAAAAATGGTCAAATATCAGTATTTTCTTCTAACACAAAATAAAAATATATTATTTATTAAGGAATGTAGTTGAAAGAGCATGATATTGTAAACATGAGTTTCAGCAATAAAATAAAAGAGAGAGAACATGAAAAAGTTAACAAGTTTATGAGTTATGAGGGAAACCCTTCATCACTGCACAGTGAACTGCCACCATTTCTAATTCTGAAAAAAAAAAATACATAAATATTTTTTATCGTAATTTTTTTCATATAGCAGAAGGACAGTGTTTTAAACATACCAATTTTCATTATCGTACAAGATACAGTAACGGAGCAAAAAAAATATTGAATATTTCCAAAAAATTTACTTCTATAAGCTATACCTAACCCCTTAATTAAGTATTGCAGTAAAATGCTTTCGGTGGTCTTAGGGTTACCATGGTAGCAATTGCATTCGAGGTCATCGTATTCAAACAACAGACAGCCGATTACGAGAGGTAAAACGACATTCATACACTGCGTATGTGTTACACGTGCTATTCAGCAAAACTGTTGCCATGTGAACGTCTTTCGCAAGAACTCAGAGTTACGCAACCTTTACGACATTTCATTTTTCACACAACAAATCGTACCAGACCTCATTACGTCATAGTTTGCGACATACAAGCCCGCGCGTGTTCTTTGCTTCGCAAACACCCTATGACGCCCCACCGGCATTCCTTTCACATATAGACTCTGCATTCCCACAGCACGAATAGTTGAAATTTCTCTTACGAACGTGGAATTTTATATAAAGCTGTTCGCTAACATAATTCCAGCGAATTCCAGCCACGTAGATAGCGTCAATGATACCGTAATCATTGGAACAAAGTTTGAGTTCCAATCATGCCACGGAATGCTCGTTTACCGAAATCAGTTACAACTATTTTTACATCCCTGAACTGGGCAAACAAGCTGTGGTTCATTACATCCTACATTGCATTTGCTGCTGTTACGCTACTGCAATATCGGATAACAGCTGTAGTTACTTACGGTTTTATAGAACCCGGAGGTTCATTGCCGCCCTCACATAAGCCCACCATCAGTCCCTAACCTCAGCAAGATTAATCCATTCTCTATCATCATATCCCACCTCCCTCAAATCCATTTTAATATTATCCTCCCATCTACGTCTCGGTCTCCCTAAAGGTCTTTTTCCCTCCGGCATTCCAACTAACACTCTATATGCATTTCTGCATTCCTCCATACGTGCTACATGCCCTGCCCATCTCAAACATTCGAATTTAATGTTCCTAATTATGTCCGGTGAAGAATACAATGCGTGCAGTTCTGCGTTGTGTAACTTTCTCCATTCTCCTGTAACTTCATCCCTCTTACCCCCAAATATTTTCCTAAGAACCTTATTCTCAAACACCCTTAATCTCTGTTGCTATCTAAAAGTGAGAGTCGTAGTTTCACAACCATACAGAACAATCGGTAATATAACTGTTTTATAAATTCTAACTTTCAGACAAAAGCTTCTCAACCGAATAATAACAAGTATTTCCCATATTTATTCTGTGTTTAATTTCCTCCCGAGCATCATTTATATTTGTTACCGTTGCTCCAAGATATTTGAATCTTTCCACCTCTTGAAAGGATAAATTTCCAATTTTTATATTTCCATTTCGTACCATATTCTGGTCACGAGACATAATCATATACTTTGTCTTTTCGAGATTTACTTCCAAATCTATCTCTTTACTTGCTTCAATTAAAATTCCCATGTTTTCCCTAATAGTTTGTGGATTTTCTCCTTACATAGTCACGTCATTCGTATAATTTTTTTTTTCATTTCATTGGATTATTTTACGATGCTGTATCAACATTTCAGATTATTTAGCGTCTGAATGAAATGGAGGTGATAATGCCGGTGAAATGAGTATAGGGTCCTGCACCGAAAGTTACCCAACATTTCCTCGTATTGGGTTGAGGGAAAACCCCGGAAAAACATCAACCAGGTAACTTGCCCCGACTGGGATTCGAACCCGAGCCACCTAGTTTCGCGGCCAGACCCGCTGATCGTTACTCCACAGATATCCGTATGAACAAGGAGCTGATGTAACCCGTTCAATTCCAAACCCTCTCTGTTATCCTGGACTTTCCTAATGGCATATTCTAGAGCAAAGTTAAAAAGTAAAGGTGATAGTGCATCTCCCTGCTTTAGCCCGCAGTGAATTGGAAAAGCATCTGACAGAAACTGGCCTATACGGACTCTGCTGTACGTTTCACTGAGACACATTTTAATTATTCGAAGTAATTTCTTGGGAATACCAAAATTCAATACGAATATCATATAAAACTTCTCTCTTAACCGAGTCATGTGCCTTTTTGAAATCTATGAATAACTGTTGTACTGTACCCTTATACTCCCCCATTTTTTCTCCAATATCTGTCGAATGCAAAAAATCTGATCAATAGTCGATCTATTACACGGCGGTATACATATATTAATCTTGGCAAGGTTCAACGCGGACTATCGATTAAGGGAAAGATTCCTCTAAAAAGACTAAAATGCCGCCAAATTCTTTAAGTTTCAAGACCTTAACTAATACCACTCAAGTTAAAAATAATTTATATCTAAAATAATAGGGTATCTAATCGCCTAAAACCACACTGATGATCCCCAATAATTTTATCTACATATGGAGTTAACCTTCTCAAAAGAATATTGGACAAAATTTTGTACGACGTCAACAAAAGTGGTATTCCTCGAAAGTTACTACAGTTAGTCTTGTCCCCCTTCTTAAAGATAGGTACAATATGGACTCCTTCCATTGTTCTGGTACAATTTCCTTTTCCAAGCTTATAAAATTCGCTAGATCATAGGCTAATAAGCTCAAATTTTTTAAAGGTCACTCACTCTTCTTTGTATGCAGAGAGATGAATGTGTCTGAATCACTACGAAATTAGGTTTTGACCTTGTAAGACAGGACATAAAATTGCTTACCGCTATCTCCTTGGCAGGCACAGAGAACTGTCACTTCCGGCCTTATCTCATGACCGAAGCAAAAATAAACCAAGTCGTTGACACTGAAACACAACCCGAGTTGAATGTAGTCGAAAAGAGAGCCTGTCAAATTATATGAAGCGACGACAAAAGAACGGAGAGCACTATAAAAAAACTCCAGCAGCAATTTCCATGGATTCACAAAATTATAGCAGAGGGGGGAAATACTTTAGGGGCTGATGAATGCTTCACATGCATAAATTCATCAAAATTCTGGAATACAATTACAAGCCGTGTGGGCGGAGACCAAAGTGGTAAAAAAAAAGCTGCTTTAACCCCTCATACTCGTTGACGTGTTCATTTCCCATCAGATCAAATTTCGGGATGAAAGCCTTAACGGCTGGGTTGCTACAAAAGTGGAATTAATACAAGGGGGGGGGGGGGGCCGACCTCTCCCTTATGTAATGTTATATGCCGAAGCATTTGTTTTATCAACGGCAACTAATCAATTATATTCAAATAATAATAATAATAATAATAATAATAATAATAATAATAATAATAATAATAATAATAATACAAGAACTTACGGGTACAGGGCAGAGCTGTTAACAACAGTATTTTACCGTATAAATATGAATTTATAAATAATTTTTTTCCTCTGCTTCTATCAAACACAGACTAATGTATTTTGCACCGTGTGATAAACACGCTAGTGAATTGTGATCCGGACATAGAAACAAATTATCTTTCATTGTTTTAATACCGGAATGGCAGAAAGAAAGCGCATTAAAAAAAATAATTTTTATTCTTCTAAATTCAGGAACCATTTACTTAGAAACTACTCAAGATGAACAGCTGACATTTTTTATGCTAATATAAGCAAAAACTAAATAGTTCTTCGAAATGAATGAACTACTATTTTAAAATGTGACAGACAGACAGACGGGCAGACAGACAGACAGACAGACAGACAGAGAGATAGATAGATAGATAGATAGATAGATAGATAGATAGATAGATAGATAGATAGATAGATAGATAGATAGATAGATAGATAGATAGATAGATAGATAGATAGATAGATAGACAGATAGACAGATAGACAGATAGACAGATAGATAGACAGACAGACAGACAGAGACAGACAGAGACAGACAGAGACAGACAGATAGATAGATAGATAGATAGATAGATAGATAGATAGATAGATAGATAGATAGATAGATAGATAGATAGATAGATAGATAGATAGATAGATAGATAGATAGATAGATAGACAGACAGACAGACAGACAGACAGACAGATAGATAGATAGATAGACAGACAGATAGACATACATAGACAGACAGACAGACAGACAGATAGACAGATAGATAGATAGATAGATAGATAGATAGATAGATAGATAGATAGATAGATAGATAGATAGATAGATAGATAGATAGATAGATAGATAGATAGATAGATAGACAGACAGATAGACATAGACAGACAGACAGACAGACAGACAGATAGATAGATAGATAGACAGACAGACAGATAGATAGATAGACAGACAGATAGACATACATACATACATAGACAGACAGACAGACAGACAGACAGACAGACAGACAGACAGACAGACAGACAGACAGACAGACAGACAGACAGACAGACAGACAGACAGACAGACAGACAGATAGATAGATAGATAGATAGATAGATAGATAGATAGATAGATAGATAGATAGATAGATAGATAGATAGATAGATAGATAGATTTTCCTAAAACATGTACACGTATAGCATCGTCATAAAATACAAATTAAAATACTTGAATATTAAAAAATTCTTGATGAATCGTAAAGATTGTTTAACAGAGGTGCATCTATCTAACGTATAATGAAAGTGTTCTTTATGACAATGATGTTACTATTTCTTGTGAGAATTTCATCGTTCCTTTAGGCTTCAAGCAGAAATTTCACCCTTCACCATGCAACACTGAAACAGCTACCCACAATTTGTTCTCAAGTTGCAAAGTGATTGTCAACTGAATAATAATGGCGGCCATAATCGAGTTTCCCCGCTACCTTGCGGTGAAGGTGTGAACCACGCAGTCACTCTTCATCTTCACAACCTGCTGTACCCGCGTTAAACACCCCCTTCACTCTCATTAGTGAAATTTCTAAGAACTGCCAGAGTTAAGCAACCTGTGTAACATGAAACAACCCCAATACATGAAGGGGCGCATAAAAACAACAGACTGCGCTTCGGAACGCCTAAGCAGCACTGCATCAAAACCAAACTTCGGTTTCCATTTATTTATTACGATTTAGTTTGTGTAAAATGGCTTTTGAACTTTGTATGGGCACGAAAATATCGCAATTACAATAAACTCAACAAAAATAAGAAACGTGCTTTTCACTCTCCCTTTTTTTTCGGGTTTCCTTTAAGACGTGCGGGGGTGGGGGATTTGTTTTTGCGATCTCTAAAATGCCATGAGCCGTACATGCGTAATATTGATCTTTACTTTCGTCCACTACAGACCACGTGGACCAGAGAGAAGACCTATACCACTAATACTCTCTGATATGACATGGATATAGTTCCCAGGAAGGGCTGAAGGGAAGCACGAGCTGTTTGTAATATTTCGATTGTTGATTATTAGCTTACAATAATTGTCGGTTGGTACTGTATTGAACGTTCATTTAGTGTTGATTGTCGATTTTTAAATTACAATAACTGACAGTTGCTACTGAATTTAAACACAAAAGTATATTCAATGTTGATTGTTGATTTTTAAATTACAATAATTGCCGATTGCTACTCAATTTAAACACAAACGTTCATTCAGTGTTGATTGTTGATTTTTAAATGACAATAATTTCCAGTTGCTAATGAATTTAAACACCTTCATTCAGTGTTGATTACTTATTTTTAAACTACAATAATTGCCGATTGCTACTCAATTTAAACACGAACGTTCATTCAGTGGTGATTGTTGATTTTCAGATTTAATTGCAGATTGCTATTCAATTTAAACACGAACGTTCATTTAGTGTTGATTGTTGATTTTTAGATTACAATAATTGCCGATTGCTACTCAATTTAAACACAAACGTTCATTCAGTGTTGATTGTTGATTTTTAAATGACAATAATTTCCAGTTGCTAATGAATTTAAACACCTTCATTCAGTGTTGATTACTTATTTTTAAACTACAATAATTGCCAATTGCTACTCAATTTAAACACGATTGTTCATTCAGTATTGATTGTTGATTTTTAAATTACAATAATTGCTGTTTGCTAATGAATTTAAACACGTTTATTCAGTGTTGATTGCTGATTTTTAAATTACAATAATTGCCGATTGCTACTCAATTTAAACACGATTGTTCGTTAAGTATTGATTGTTGATTTTTAAATTACAATAATTGCCGGTTCCTAATGAATTTAAACACGTTCATTCAGTGTTGATTGCTTATTTTTAAATTACAATAATTGCCAATTGCTACTCAATTTAAACACGATTGTTCATTCAGTATTGATTGTTGATTTTTAAATTACAATAATTGCTGTTTGCTAATGAATTTAAACACGTTTATTCAGTGTTGATTGCTGATTTTTAAATTACAATAATTGCCGATTGCTACTCAATTTAAACACGATTGTTCATTAAGTATTGATTGTTGATTTTTAAATTACAATAATTGCCGATTGCTACTCAATTTAAACACGATTGTTCATTAAGTATTGATTGTTGATTTTTAAATTACAATAATTGCCGGTTGCTAATGAATTTAAACACGTTTATTTATTGTTGATTACTGATTTTTAAATTACAATAATTGCCAAATGCTACTCAATTTAAACACGAATGTTCATTAAGTATAGATTGTTGATTTTTAAATTACAATAATTGCCGATTGGTACTCAATTTAAACACGAATGTTCATTAAGTATTGATTGTTGATTTTTAAATTACAATAATTGCCGGTTGCTAATGAATTTAAACACGTTTATTTATTGTTGATTGCTGATTTTTAAATTACAATAATTGCCGATTGCTACTCAATTTAAACACGAATGTTCATTAAGTATTGATCGTTGATTTTTAAATTACAAAAATTACCGGATGCTAATGAATTTAAACACCTTCATTCAGTGTTGATTGCTGATTTTTAAATTAGAATATTTGCCGATTGCTACTCAACTTAAACGCGTACGTTCACTCAGTGTTGATTGTTGATTTTTAGATTACAATAATTGTCGATTGCTACTCAATTTAAACAGGAACGTTCGTTCAGTGTTGATTGTTGATTTTTAGGTTACAATAATTGCCGATTGCTAATGAATTTAAACACGTTCATTCAGTGTTGATTGTTGATTTTTAAATTACAATAATTGCCGGTTGCTAATGAATTTAAACACGTTCATTCAGTGTTGATTGTTGATTTTTAAATTACAATAATTGCCGATTGACATTCAATTTAAACACGAACGTTCATTCAATGTTGATTGTTGATTTTTAAATTACAATAATTGCCGATTGGCACTCAATTTAAACACGAACGTTCATTCAGTGTTGATTCTTAAATTACAATAATTGCCGATTGGCACTCAATTTAAACACGAACGTTCATTCAGTGTTGATTGTTGATTTTTAAATTACAATAACTGCCGATTGCCACTCAATTTAAACACGAACGTTCATTCAGTGTTGATTGTTGATTTTTAAATTACAATAATTGCCGGTTGCTAATGAATTTAAACACGTTCATTCAGTGTTGATTGTTGATTTTTAAATTACAATAATTATCGATTGCTACTCAATTCAAACACGAATGTTCATTCAGTATTGATTGTTGATTGTTTAATTACAATAATTGTCGATTGCTACTCAATTCATACACGAATGTTCATTCAGCATTGATTGTTGATTTTTAAATTACAATAATTGCCGGTTGCTACTCAATTCAAACACGAACGTTCATTCAGTGTTGATTGTTGATTTTTAAATTGCAATAATTGTCGATTGCTACTCAATTTAAACACGAATGTTCATTTAGTGTTGATTGTTGATTTTTAAATTTTAATAATTGCCAGTTGCTAATGAATTTAAACACATTCATTCAGTGTTGATTGCTGATTTTTAAATTACAATAATTGCCGATTGCTACTCAATTTAAACACGAACGTTCATTTTGTGTTGATTGTTGATTTTTAAATTACAATAATTGCCAGTTGCTAATGAATTTAAACACCTTCATTCAGTGTTGATTGCTGATTTTAAAATTACAATAACTGTCGACTGCCACTGAATTTAGACATGAACGTTCATTTAATGTTGATTGTTGATTTTTAAATAACAATAATTGCCGGTTGCTAATGAATTTAAACACCTTCATTCAAGGTTGATTGCTGATTTTTAAATTACAATAATTGCCGATTGCTACTCAATTTAAACACGAACGTTCATTCAGTGTTGATTGTTGATTCTTAAATTACAATAATTGCCGATTGGCACTCAATTTAAACACGAACGTTCATTCAGTGTTGATTGTTGATTTTTAAATTACAATAACTGCCGATTACCACTCAATTTATACACGAACGTTCATTCAGTGTTGATTGTTGATTTTTAAATTACAATAACTGCCGATTGCCACTCAATTTAAACACCAACGTTCATTCAGTGTTGATTGTTGATTTTTAAATTACAATAATTGTCGATTGCTACTCAATTTAAACACCAACGTTCATTCAGTGTTGATTGTTGATTTTTTAATTACAATAATTGTCGATTGCTACTCAATTCAAACACGAATGTTCATTTAGTATTGATTGTTGATTTTTAAATTACAATAATTGCCGCTTGCTACTCAATTCAAACACGAACGTTCATTTTGTGTTGATTGTTGATTTTTAAATTACAATAATTGCCAGTTGCTAATGAATTTAAACACCTTCATTCAGTGTTGATTGCTGATTTTTAAATTACAATAACTGTCGACTGCCACTCAATTTAGACATGAACGTTCATTTAATGTTGATTGTTGATTTTTAAATTACAATAATTGCTGTTTGCTAATGAATTTAAACACGTTTATTCAGTGTTGATTGCTGATTTTTAAATTACAATAATTGCCGATTGCTCCTCAATTTAAACACGATTGTTCATTAAGTATTGATTGTTGATTTTTAAATTACAATAATTGCCGGTTCCTAATGAATTTAAACACGTTCATTTAGTGTTGATTGTTGATTTTTAGATTACAATAATTGCCAATTGCTACTCAATTTAAACACGACTGTTCATTCAGTATTGATTGTTGATTTTTAAATTACAATAATTGCTGTTTGCTAATGAATTTAAACACGTTTATTCAGTGTTGATTGCTGATTTTTAAATTACAATAATTGCCGATTGCTACTCAATTTAAACACGATTGTTCATTAAGTATTGATTGTTGATTTTTAAGTTACAATAATTGCCGGTTGCTAATGAATTTAAACACGTTTATTCAGTGTTGATTGCTGATTTTTAAATTACAATAATTGCCGATTGCTACTCAATTTAAACACGATTGTTCATTAAGTATTGATTGTTGATTTTTAAATTACAATAATTGCCGTTTGCTAATGAATTTAAACACGTTTATTCAGTGTTGATTGCTGATTTTTAAATTACAATAATTGTGGATTGCTACTCAATTTAAACTCGATTGTTCATTAAGTATTGATTGTTGATTTTTAAATTACAATAATTGCCGTTTGCTAATGAATTTAAACACGTTTATTCAGTGTTGATTGCTGATTTTTAAATTACAATAATTGCCGATTGCTACTCAATTTAAACACGATTGTTCATTAAGTATTGATTGTTGATTTTTAAATTACAATAATTGCCGTTTGCTAATGAATTTAAAAACGTTTATTCAGTGTTGATTGCTGATTTTTAAATTACAATAATTGCCGATTGCTACTCAATTTAAACACGAACGTTCATTTTGTGTTGATTGTTGATTTTTAAATTACAATAATTGCCAGTTGCTAATGAATTTAAACACCTTCATTCAGTGTTGATTGCTGATTTTAAAATTACAATAACTGTCGACTGCCACTGAATTTAGACATGAACGTTCATTTAATGTTGATTGTTGATTTTTAAATAACAATAATTGCCGGTTGCTAATGAATTTAAACACCTTCATTCAAGGTTGATTGCTGATTTTTAAATTACAATAATTGCCGATTGCTACTCAATTTAAACACGAACGTTCATTCAGTGTTGATTGTTGATTCTTAAATTACAATAATTGCCGATTGGCACTCAATTTAAACACGAACGTTCATTCAGTGTTGATTGTTGATTTTTAAATTACAATAACTGCCGATTACCACTCAATTTATACACGAACGTTCATTCAGTGTTGATTGTTGATTTTTAAATTACAATAACTGCCGATTGCCACTCAATTTAAACACCAACGTTCATTCAGTGTTGATTGTTGATTTTTAAATTACAATAATTGTCGATTGCTACTCAATTTAAACACCAACGTTCATTCAGTGTTGATTGTTGATTTTTTAATTACAATAATTGTCGATTGCTACTCAATTCAAACACGAATGTTCATTTAGTATTGATTGTTGATTTTTAAATTAAAATAATTGCCGCTTGCTACTCAATTCAAACACGAACGTTCATTTTGTGTTGATTGTTGATTTTTAAATTACAATAATTGCCAGTTGCTAATGAATTTAAACACCTTCATTCAGTGTTGATTGCTGATTTTTAAATTACAATAACTGTCGACTGCCACTCAATTTAGACATGAACGTTCATTTAATGTTGATTGTTGATTTTTAAATTACAATAATTGCTGTTTGCTAATGAATTTAAACACGTTTATTCAGTGTTGATTGCTGATTTTTAAATTACAATAATTGCCGATTGCTACTCAATTTAAACACGATTGTTCATTAAGTATTGATTGTTGATTTTTAAATTACAATAATTGCCGGTTCCTAATGAATTTAAACACGTTCATTTAGTGTTGATTGTTGATTTTTAGATTACAATAATTGCCAATTGCTACTCAATTTAAACACGACTGTTCATTCAGTATTGTTTGTTGATTTTTAAATTACAATAATTGCTGTTTGCTAATGAATTTAAACACGTTTATTCAGTGTTGATTGCTGATTTTTAAATTACAATAATTGCCGATTGCTACTCAATTTAAACACGATTGTTCATTAAGTATTGATTGTTGATTTTTAAGTTACAATAATTGCCGGTTGCTAATGAATTTAAACACGTTTATTCAGTGTTGATTGCTGATTTTTAAATTACAATAATTGCCGATTGCTACTCAATTTAAACACGATTGTTCATTAAGTATTGATTGTTGATTTTTAAATTACAATAATTGCCGTTTGCTAATGAATTTAAACACGTTTATTCAGTGTTGATTGCTGATTTTTAAATTACAATAATTGTGGATTGCTACTCAATTTAAACTCGATTGTTCATTAAGTATTGATTGTTGATTTTTAAATTACAATAATTGCCGTTTGCTAATGAATTTAAACACGTTTATTCAGTGTTGATTGTTGATTTTTAAATTACAATAATTGTCGATTGCTACTCAATTTAAACTCGATTGTTCATTAAGTATTGATTGTTGATTTTTAAATTACAATAATTGCTGTTTGCTAATGAATTTAAACACGTTTATTCAGTGTTGATTGCTGATTTTTAAATTACAATAATTGCCGATTGCTACTCAATTTAAACACGATTGTTCATTAAGTATTGATTGTTGATTTTTAAATTACAATAATTGCTGTTTGCTAATGAATTTAAACACGTTTATTCAGTGTTGATTGCTGATTTTTAAATTACAATAATTGTCGATTGCTACTCAATTTAAACTCGATTGTTCATTAAGTATTGATTGTTGATTTTTAAATTACAATAATTGCCGTTTGCTAATGAATTTAAACACGTTTATTCAGAGTTTGATTGTTGATTTTTAAATTACAATAATTGTCGATTGCTACTCAATTTAAACTCGATTGTTCATTAAGTATTGATTGTTGATTTTTAAATTACAATAATTGCTGTTTGCTAATGAATTTAAACACGTTTATTCAGTGTTGACTGCTGATTTTTAAATTACAATAATTGCCGATTGCTACTCAATTTAAACACGATTGTTCATTAAGTATTGATTGTTGATTTTTAAATTACAATAATTGCTGTTTGCTAATGAATTTAAACACGTTTATTCAGTGTTGATTGCTGATTTTTAAATTACAATAATTGCCGATTGCTACTCAATTTAAACACGATTGTTCATTAAGTATTGATTGTTGATTTTTAAATTACAATATTTGCTGTTTGCTAATGAATTTAAACACGTTTATTCAGTGTTGATTGCTGATTTTTAAATTACAATAATTGCCGATTGCTACTCAATTTAAACTCGATTGTTCATTAAGTATTGATTGTTGATTTTTAAATTACAATAATTGCCGATTGCTACTCAATTTAAACACCAACGTTCATTCAGTGTTGATTGTTGATTTTTAAATTACAATAATTGTCGATTGCTACTCAATTTAAACTCGATTGTTCATTAAGTATTGATTGTTGATTTTTAAATTACAATAATTGCCGATTGCTACTCAATTTAAACTCGATTCTTCATTAAGTATTGATTGTTGATTTTTAGATTACAATAATTGCCAATTGCTACTCAATTTAAACACGAATGTTCATTAAGTATTGATTGTTGATTTTTAAATTACAATAATTGCCGATTGCTACTCAATTTAAACACGATTGTTCATTAAGTATTGATTGTTGATTTTTAAATTACAATAATTGCCAATTGCTACTCAATTTAAACACGATTGTTCATTAAGTATTGATTGTTGATTTTTAAATTACAATAATTGCCGGTTGCTAATGAATTTAAACACGTTTATTTATTGTTGATTGCTGATTTTTAAATTACAATAATTGCCAAATGCTACTCAATTTAAACACGAATGTTCATTAAGTATTGATTGTTGATTTTTAAATTACAAAAATTTCCGGATGCTAATGAATTTAAACACCTTCATTCAGTGTTGATTGTTGATTTTTAGATTACAATAATTGTTGATTGCTACTCAATTTAAACAGGAACGTTCGTTCAGTGTTGATTGTTGATTTTTAGGTTACAATAATTGCCGATTGCTAATGAATTTAAACACGTTCATTCAGTGTTGATTGTTGATTTTTAAATTACAATAATTGCCGGTTGCTAATGAATTTAAACACGTTCATTCAGTGTTGACTGTTGATTTTTAAATAACAATAATTGCCGATTGGCATTGAATTTAAACACGAACGTTCATTCAGTGTTGATTGTTGATTTTTAAATTACAATAATTGCCGATTGGCACTCAATTTAAACACGAACGTTCATTCAGTGTTGATTGTTGATTCTTAAATTACAATAATTGCCGATTGGCACTCAATTTAAACACGAACGTTCATTCAGTGTTGATTGTTGATTTTTAAATTACAATAACTGCCGATTACCACTCAATTTATACACGAACGTTCATTCAGTGTTGATTGTTGATTTTTAAATTACAATAACTGCCGATTGCCACTCAATTTAAACACCAACGTTCATTCAGTGTTGATTGTTGATTTTTAAATTACAATAATTGTCGATTGCTACTCAATTTAAACACCAACGTTCATTCAGTGTTGATTGTTGATTTTTTAATTACAATAATTGTCGATTGCTACTCAATTCAAACACGAATGTTCATTTAGTATTGATTGTTGATTTTTAAATTACAATAATTGCCGCTTGCTACTCAATTCAAACACGAACGTTCATTTTGTGTTGATTGTTGATTTTTAAATTACAATAATTGCCAGTTGCTAATGAATTTAAACACCTTCATTCAGTGTTGATTGCTGATTTTTAAATTACAATAACTGTCGACTGCCACTCAATTTAGACATGAACGTTCATTTAATGTTGATTGTTGATTTTTAAATTACAATAATTGCCAGTTGCTAATGAATTTAAACACCTTCATTCAATGTTGATTGCTGATTTTTAAATTACAATAATTGCCGATTGCTACTCAATTTAAACACGAACGTTCATTCAGTGTTGATTGTTGACTTTTAAATTGCAATAATTGCCGATTGCCACTCAATTTAAACACGAACGTTCATTCACTGTTGATTGTTGATTTTTAAATTACAATAACTGCCGATTGCCACTCAATTTAAACACGAACGTTCATTCATTGTTGATTGCTGATTTTTAAATTACAATAACTGCCGATTGCCACTCAATTTAAACACGAACGTTCATTCATTGTTGATTGTTGAATTTAAATTACAATAACTGCCGATTGCCACTCAATTTAAACACGAACGTTCATTCATTGTTGATTGCTGATTTTTAAATTACAATAACTGCCGATTGCCACTCAATTTAAACACGAACGTTCATTCATTGTTGATTGCTGATTTTTAAATTACAATAACTGCCGATTGCCACTCAATTTAAACACGAACGTTCATGCAGTGTTGATTGTTGATTTTTTAAATTACAATAATTGCCGATTGCTACTCAATTTTAACACGAACGTTCATTCAGTGTTGATTGCTGATTTTTAAATTACAATAATTGCCGATTGCTACTCAATGTAAACACGAACGTTCATTCAGTGTCGATTGTTGACTTTTAAATTACAATGATTGCCGATTGCCACTCAATTTAAACACGAACATTCATTCAGTGTTGATTGTTGATTTTTAAATTACAATAACTGCCGATTGCCACTCAATTTAAACACGAACGTTCATTCAGTGTTGATTGTTGACTTTTAAATTACAATAATTGCCGATTGCCACTCAATTTAAACACGAACATTCATTCAGTGTTGATTGTTGATTTTTAAATTACAATAACTGCCGATTGCCACTCAATTTAAACACGAACGTTCATTCAGTGTTGATTGCTGATTTTTAAATTACAATAATTGCTGATTGCCACTCAATTTAAACACGAACGTTCACCTGGAGAAGAAAAGTCCATTTGCACAAAAAATGACAACCCCGTTTACCCGAACACCAACGAATGTTTCATCCCAGGTGTCACATGGACTCAAACTCTGGACCGACTGCTTCGCAGAATAAATACCTAGAAGAGATAGTGCAGGAACGATATGCTATTAATTTTTGTCGTCTTTGAATCCTAATATAAACCCCACAGATCACAACTTTATTAATATCAGTACCATACATGGACGAAATGAAAACAAAATATAGGTTGGTGAGAATGGTTAACAAGCTAAACCACTAAACCAAATTTTGTGATTCGCTTCAATTTACGACTCGGAATGTTTACTCTAATTTGACATCCACCTAAAACATTTTTTTCTCCCGTCCCCACTCTACACGAACCATGTGTATACATCGGTTTTGTTATGATTGGTTTTTTTGAATTTCCATTTTCAATTTCCTGTCGACCGGGGGAGGAGGTACAGTGACGCAAATGCAGGGCCGGCTGAATGAGGAGGCAGCGATCTGATAGAGCAGACCGCCTCACCAATGTTATATCGAATTACCGGCTTTGCATACCGGCACAGCCTGGCACAGAGATCTGATTCATTATTCCGTGAAAGGGACGCGTTTGCAGTCACGTCCGTTCTATTAACTAATGAGGCCTTTTGGACGACCTGCGCCGAATCTCGTTCACAAAGACATCGACATGGATTCTGCTTTTGTTGCGCTAAGCTATGCTGTTCTGTTCGTGGACATCCTAGCGTCGTTTGTTTCTATTTTGAGAGTGTGTGCATGTGTCTTAACTACCGAGAAACAGTGGAGTATAGTCGAATTGTGGTAGGAGATGGTAGTTTTTAATGTGTTACTTATCGACATTGTACAGAAAGAGCAATTAAGCGCGGTGTTTGTGCTATCGTCGAGCGTTGAACTCTTTGTTTTGTACGGGTATTGTATACAACCCTACATACAGGTTGTAACAAAAACGTCAGGTCAAAACTTTAGGGAAACATTCCTCACACGTAGAGGACTAAATATACAGGGACATCATTTTATTTTTACTAACATTTTAAATATTAACTTGCCTATACCTCTGGATCAACGCTGTTTGCTACCCTCTTCCACGACTGGAGTTCGATGATACTGGCGTAGAATACAAACAAATCACTTTACTAGGTATAGGAGGGAAAAAAATTGGTCCTTCATCCATTTACGTAAACTAGGAAATATCGCGCTTTTGAGTTTGATAATTTTTATCAGATTTTTGTTTAATCAAAATACAGTACAGTATTCACAATGAGTGTTTTTACTCACAAACTGAGCTGTCCATGTGGACGTAGTCATTATGCAGTGTATATTATACTGTCTACAGCACATTAGCATACAATATAGAGAATGACGTTAAATTAAAAAATAATCATAATATGGATATTTAAACACATTTTTGAAATGGTGGCCGTTCATTTCGATACAGGCCTCAGTTCTTTTGTGTACCTAATCCCAATTACCAGTTTCGTCCTTCGCACTAGTAACTCATGTTGAAATAATTCTATACCTACTCTATAAAAGAGTACCTTACGTACTGTAAATTCAATCTTCACTTCTGCCCGATCCCAAAAGATAAAATTACTCAGACATACTATCTGCTGTCCGTCCAAGTGGTTATGTCTTAAGGTCGTAGAAAGGGAGGAAATCACGTGACAGTTAATTACTTAACCAGCCCCTTTTATTTAAGCTATTTTGAACAGTTGTATAATATTACGTAGACGTCCAATTCCTAACAGAAATTAATGTTCTCAGAAAAGAGCAAGACAGCCCAGACACTAGCTGGCAAATAGAAGCAGGTGGGGGGAAACCGGGATGCGACGTAGGCAAATGGACGACAGTACCTGTGCGAAAATGATTCAATATTGAAAGCTCTTTCGTCACTGGAAAACGTGAACATATTTTTGGAACGTACTGTTTACTATGACCGTAAGGCTACTATGACTGTATATGGGGCCTTGGATTTGTATGCAGGACGGTTGAACTTCATTAGTAGAAGGGGTGGGAGTGAAGTACATTCAAAATCTCAGGTACAATAAAAATTGAAGTAAAAATAAAATGATGTCCCTGTACAAACTACAACGTAAGTGATGTCATTAATTATTTCATGGAGTTATTCTTTGAGATATTTCAAACAAAAAAAGTTTAATAAAATTTTGCCCGTTTTTGCTTCCATTTCGATCAGTCCTAGTGAAATGGAGGAATACACGGGAGCGAAATAAGCAGACCTGATTTTCGAATACGGATGAGCCAATGGGAACAGTAGACAAGCTCACAGATTGTATCGTACAAGTACCCACGTAGGAGACATCTGGCCCATACCATTTTTCCATGACTGTTCCAAAAGTTAAGGGAAGGAGAGCACGTGGTGCCAAATTACAATTCCATTTCCACTCAACCATTTTTGCTTATTAACTTTCGACTCGGTTATTTCCGGGCCATGGTTTCTGATCTCAAATTGATACATGTACCCTTCGCCATCATCCCTGAAAGTTTATAACACCAATTCGGAAACACTCTGTATATTATAAAACAACTAATGGTGAATAAACCTCATATTTAGCAACTAATATCACTTGTTAAATATATTTTGACAATAAAAATAAAAGTAATGAAACTAAACAGTTTTTACTGATTTCCTATAAGTTTTGATTTTGTCACTTGTGGGGTTTTAGAAATAAACGAATCAGTTACTCCTCGACTGCAACACAAAGCAAGTAAACAGCAAACAACTTAGGAACGCCGTCTTAGGAACTACTGAAGCACAGTAGTTCAACGAGGCAAGCCGCCTTCTATTGTACACAGTAGAGGAACTCTAGAACACAGTTAACCTGAAACCACTATCTTCTCTCCCATCAGGCAGTAAGTTTCGCTGCCTGGTAAAGATATAGTATTAGTATTTATTTATTTAACCTGGTAGAGATAAGGCCGTCAGGCCTTCTCTGCCCCTCTACCAAGGGATTACAACTATAACATGAACAATGAAATTACAATTAATATTAAATTTACAATTACAATTACAATAAAAATTAAAGTACGACAAGAATACATGATTAATGAAAGCTAGACATTTTATGATAGAAGTTAAGAACAAAGAATATTTTTGTATTTACTGAATTACAAATTAAACCTACAATAACAAAAATCTATAGTGATGAAATTACTAGATATTGAAATATTTTGTGATAGATTAAGAGAACTATTTACAAGAAACCATGTCTGAACGAGTCTCAATTACTGACCAAGTGCCTAGTAAGTTTTCGTTTGAATTCAATTTTATTTCGACAGTCCCTGATGCTAGCAGGTAACGAATTCCAGAGTCTTGGCAGGGCTATTGTGAAAGAGGATGAGTATGAGGAGGTGCGATGGGATGGTATTGTTAGTATTGTTTCATGGCGAGAGCGTGTGTTCAGATTGTGGTGGGAAGAAAGGTAAGTGCAGCGAGACGACAGGTACGAAGGAATAGAAGAGTTCAAGATTTCGAAGAGAAGGAGAAGTGAATGTAAATTTATTTTCTTATCTAGTTTAAGCCAACCTATTGATTCCAGGGATGGGGTAATATGATCATATTTACGAACATTGCTTACAAAACGTACACACAAATTATGAGCATGGATAAATATATAATAGGATGAGAAACTTAATGAGTTTCCCGTAACACATACTAGAGGCGCTGTTGTAGAAATTGATCTTGCTGCCATCTACTTCTGGGAGGGGCGTTATTACATCTAGCAGCGCACCAAGTAGCGAAAAGAGTAATTATCCATGCATTTAGCAGCGCACCTGGTGACGAAAATGTTAAACTGTGCAAATAGTATTCCCTCCCACCTTCATCGATATTCAAAACTAACCCAATTTAAAATAAAACATTTACAGTTTTATTCCTCACAGCATATTCTACTGAAAATTCTTACCGGAGCCAACAGGAACATAAAAGAGACGATGTGTTTTACACTACACGATTAAAATATAACCAGACAGAGACAAAAAAATAAAGCAAAAGATTAGATAATTGGGACTGTATTCTTTGGGTATTTATTGTACAGCACAATGAAAAAGTCTGCAAGAACTACTTAGATAGTTCAATTTATCATATTACTATTACTCTACAATACATTCAACAACACTATTTTTACAACGTATCACTTTATGTTCACTTATTAGCAAGTTTCACTCCGCCATCTCGGCTCTTCGACTCTCCCGTACAGCAATATCTCGAACGGATAAATAGAGAACTCTGGGTAATGTACCCAACACGTAGTTCTAATGTTCACCACCTACGACGTTGGGCGCTGATCACCTTATTTCAAACCCCCAAATCCAGACGGTGCTGACCGCAGTTTCGCATCCTATTATATATTTATCCATGTTATGAGCACGCTGAAGTTTCGTTTTGTTATCGCTGGAAAGGTCAGTCAGTAAAAAGTCAGAATAGTCAAAATAGGGAAATACAAGGATCACAAGGGACTTTTTTAAGCAAGAGGGAAGATGAGTAAGATAAGTAATGAATTGTGTTTATTTCTGATATTCATACGGCAACATAACCAGAACTTGCTTCACGGTGAATCTACAGACTCAACAGAAGACTACCAGACCTGCAGGACAACCTGTAGCGGGCCGCTCTGTATGCATGTCGCTGCGGTGGAGAGTTCCCTACTGCACGGTGGACGGATTCTGCGTCATCACACAATCGAAACCAGATACACAACCGCCGTGCATACTCCATCACCAGGGAGCCACGGTCACGCGTCTAGCAAATCCGCAAGGTTTTCGGGCCGTGGTTCACTTTCGGAAACGTACAGTGGAGTGTTTATTCTTAAGTTAAATATCTCTGGGGACCAGCAGAATAAGATTTTGCTAAATATGAAATTTATTTGGAGTAAGTTCACATCATCACTGTATTTTAAAAATAAGCCTTTAGAGATGATGAGTACTTAAAGCGTCAAATTTTGGGCACTTTTAACCAAAAATCGCATATTCCCCCCGTCCCTCTCTCCCTAAATATAAATATGCAAGCTCTTATTTATATCCTGAACAAGTTGAGCTCTGCAGCACTTGGACGCATATAAATTACGTCATATTTTAATAATAATAGGCCTACTTACTACTTATGGTTTTCAAGGAACCCGTAGGTTCATTGCCGCCCTCACATAAGCCCGTCATTGGTCCCTATCCTGAGCAAGATTAATCCAGTCTCTACCATCACATCCCACCTTCCTCAAATCCATTATAATATTATCCTCCCATCTACGTCTCGGCCTCCCTAAAGGTCTTATTCCCTCCGGCCTCCCAACTAACACTCTATATGCATTTCTAGATTCGCCCATACGTGCTACATGCCCTGCCCATCTCAAACGTCTGGATTTAATGTTCCTAACTGTCAGGTGAAGAATACAATGCGTGCAGCTCTGCATTGTGTAACTTTCTCCATTCTCCTGTAACTTCATCCCTCTTATCCCCAAATATTTTCCTAAGCACCTTATTCTCAAACACCCTTAACCAATGTTCCTCTCTCAAAGTGAGAGTCCAAGTTTCACAAACATAAAGAACAACCGGTAATATAACTGTTTTATAAATTCTAACTTTCAGATTTTTTAAAAGCTTCTCAACCGAATAATAACAGGCATTTCCCATATTGATTCTGTGTTTAATTTCCTCCCGAGTATCATTTATATTTGTTACTGTTGCTCCCAGGTATTTGAATTTTTCCACCTCTTCAAAGGATAAATTTCCAATTTTTACATTTCCATTTCGTACAATATTGTCGTCACGAGACATAATCATATACTTTGTCTTTTCGGGATTTACTTCCAAACCTATCTCTTTACTTGCTTCAAGTAAAATTCCCGTATTTTCCCTAATCGTTTGTGGATTTTCTCCTAACATATTCACGTCACACCTAGACTCGCGTTACACAATGCGTGCTGGTTCAAGTCCACATGTGAAAGGAATTTTCTCTTGATATTTCAGTCCACTGCATGGAACCGATGCCCGCCCAGCATCATGATAAATTTGTACAGGTAAGATAGGTTGCAAAATCCGGTATCGAAAACCAACTATAAAAGCGGCAGGGATAATCTTGCTGGCTACACGATACCTCGTAATTGTTTGATGATCGTTCACCTCTGCTGGGACATGAGGTTAGCAGTCTGTTGATTGGCTTTGGCACTTCATGGGCTGTAACTTTGGTGTCACTTCTGAAGGATTAAACATCATCCCGTTTCATAAGAAAGAAAACGTAGAACATGAATGAATTGTATATCAGGAAACATTGCTACACAGAAGAAATAGTCTATTACGTAAGACAGACACAAAATGAGAAGCTGTGATATCCAGCACTGTAAAGACATGCCCAGTGCAACAGCTATTAAACGTACGTAATTGGGCTGTTACTGCATTTCTCCGAACGCACATCATATCCTGCGCTGTTTTTGTTATACAGCCACAAGGACAAACCTTCAGAGAATTCTATTCTTCTAGAGGCAGTACCAGCTAGCCAGTCTAAAACAAGTCCTGCTTAACAATTTTCCAATGAAAAACAATCGACGTATGCTCACTAATCTCTCTCTCTCTCTATACATACATATATATATGTATATATATATATATATATATATATATATATATATATATATATATAATGTTTGAACTGGTAATGGAAATTACGGGAAAACGGCTGAACGGATTTTAATGAATGACCCGTCATTTTGAAGCTTGGCATCCAAGGATTTTCAGAAAAATAGTAACTTTCAGTGAACCGTTAGTTTTCCTACATAATTTTCCTCGTTTCGAAAATTCATCTTTCGTCAGTTTTGAGAACTAATTGAATTTCAGAATAAAACAAAACACACTACAATAAACAATAGGCTATTACACCTGCAGGATTGCTGACATATTTACAGCTCAAATTCAATTGATTATTAAAAATTTCAAGACTTACTAAAAATAATTTTCAGGTATGATTCTGCGGTGTGTAATTTTCTGAGTACAGCTGTGTATTAGATATTAAAATCTACAAAACTTGAGGTGGTTTGATGACATTATTACCATTAGAAATTAAATATTATTATAGTTAATGCCATGACGTGACTATTTTTCATTAATTATACATATTAATGCTATATTCATAATATCAAAGTGAAACGTTTTGGGGTTATATAAGTAGATGTAGAGAATATCTTAAATTAGATCTTCATGTCTATAATTTACTGAGTGGCGGCTATTATATAAGATAATATTGTTATTAAAAATCAAATATTTTTATAGTTATTAATCAAGTGAGGTTGGGTCTTTTTCATATACCTAATGGCGGTGTGGTGTAGATATTTATATGCGTCATTCTCTTCAGTATTGGCTCGAGAGAGCGCAAAAATTACAGTTCCTAAGGAAAGACCAAAAGGTATTACTTACTGATGAAATAAGAGGCCTACCAAATTTTCTAGTTTCCCGATCATTTCAGCAAGATCTCTTAGCAAGATAAAATGATTTCACCCTCTACAATTCAAGCTCTATACCAAGATGCTATGTCTATTGTTCGAAAGCATAGCAAACCTGACTTTTTTTTTAACTTTCGCCTACAATTCACTATGACCTGAAATGGCTATTGCTTTACTCCCACATGAAAAACCTAATGATCGTCCTGACATTGTTACTTGGGTTTTCGCGTTGAAACTCAAAAACTGAAGGTGGATAGGTTCAAGAAAAAGTATTTGGCATAAAAAACATTCAGATGGAGTATGTTTCACTATTATGGAAGCAAATAACTTTCAAAATGTCTGGTATTCTTCATTGACAATAAATCTCAAAATGTTTATTTGAACGTCTAATGGACTCACTTTGCAGTATTTGCTGCACAAGGCACTAGATGACATAGAAACCTATTGCAACGTATCAGTCCTATTAATACAATTTTATTCTGCACAAACGCAAACCAGTTACCAACATCACAATTCTATTGTTGATCACATAACAAATTTAGTGCCAAACAGATTACATGCAGATGAGAAAATAAGTTTGTACACAATATTGCTGTCCGAACTAAACAGCTGTAAGATTGATGGTGATAACGGTACAGGTGAAGCTGGTAATGACCACAGTGGTGATAATAATAATGGTGCTCTTAATGCTGCTAATGGCTGCAGTGATGATGCTATTTCAGTCATATACCAATGCACCAATGGAATGTGAGAACCTACTGAGTTTTAACCAGTCAAAGCCAACTATCAACTGTCTTGACGCAACTTCATTTATTTAGTACTAGCCGTACCCGTGCGCTCCGCTGCACCCGTTAGAAATAAATATAAAGTAATTACATAATTAAAATAGGACATTTGATCCAGGGAACATTCGTGTTTGATAGAAGGATAAATCGTTTAATATGTTACTTAATTTAAATTGTATCCAAATAATTAAAATGCGATCATTTTGGTCCAGAGACACTCATTTGGTGCAATGACAATTCCTTTAACATGTTTCTTAATTTTTATTACATACAACCATAGTTTAATGAAGATTGATATCATTTAGATTTAATGTGTATATTTTATTTTACTTGTTATAGGTTTCCATTGAATTATGGTAATAACTTAATTTTAACCCTTGTTTTCTACGTATTCAGTGAATGGCACTTGGCCCACTATGGTTCTAAACCCTTCAAATAACTTAAATTACATTATATTATATTATATTATATTATATTATATTATATTACATTATATCAGAAGTTATTGTAATAACATTATAGCATTATGTCCATCTAGAGAAACTACACTTTCCAATGGTGAAATAATAATTAATTATACAAATCGGTTAATTTAGCTTCCGATATTACTTCATACAAACACAAAAACATTCTCTGCAGGCTATCTTTCATAGCTTTCGATTGTTGCTGTCCAAGACCCCTTATAGATGAAGTCATTTGTTTTTTAATTCATTACACGGCCTTAGATGGCAGTTATTTTAATTTTAAAACTCATTTATCTCATTAAATATCAGTCCTATCTATTTATTTATTTATTTATTTATTTATTTATTTATTGTATGACTTGAGGCTTTCCCGGCGTTTGATGTAGAATAACTCTTCTCGGGTTCTCAGCCAGGTGAGTTGGAGATTAGCTTCCAAGCTTTCGACGGCTAGCTCTGCCATCTTCTTCGTCCCTGAAGAAGATGGCAGAGCTAGCCGTCGAAAGCTTGGAAGCTAATCTCCAACTCACCTGGCTGAGAACCCGAGAAGAGTTATTCTATTTATTTATTTATATATTTATTTATTTATGTAGCTAATAATTATAACATATTATATAATATAAACAGAAAAACTTTAGCTCACGCCTGAATTTTCGGTGCTGGACCCCGGACTCATTTCATCAGCATTATCACCTCCATCTCATACAGACCCTAAATAACCTAAGATGTTGATAAAGCGGGTTAAAATAACATACTAAAAAAAAAAAAGCTCACCCCTGAAAGAGTAGAACTAGTGCTCAGGGACGGATTCCTGAATTGAAATTAAGAAGTGTTTATTTTATTTTATTGGGTTATTTTACGACGCTTTATCAACATCTAGGTTATTTAGCGTCTGAATGAAATGAAGGTGATAATGCCGATGAAATGAGTCCGGGATCCAGCAACGAAAGTTACCCAGCATTTGCTCGTATTGGGTTGAGGGAAAACCCCGAAAAAAAAAACCTCAACCAGGTAACTTGTCCCGACCGGAATTCGAGCCCGGGCCACCTGGTTTCGCGGCCAGAGGCGCTGACCGTTACTCCACAGGTGTGGACATTAAGAAGTATATAATACAATTTGTGTTATGTCTACTACACAATAAGAATATATAAATTTAAATTTACAATTTTTCAATTTTTATAATATCCATACATATATATATATATTTTTTTTAATTTAATATTAGAGCTATTAGAATTGACAAGATTAGGATATTTAAAACATAAATTTGTTATATATTTTTGGGCCTAAATTACTACTATGATTAAATACTGTAAATCTGATTATGTAAATTAAATACTGTAAATATGATTAAATATCACGAGAGTTGTTATCTCTTTGAAGAATTCACTCGCGCTAGCGAAATATCGACAAGATGATAAATTCTTAAGATATTACCTATGAAAAATGTTACAGTTATGTTGTCAAGAATACTGACGACATGGTGTTCATGACGACGGCGATGTTATGCCAATAATGGAAACATGGTGAAACGAAAATGCAAATGGCAGAAAAAAACGACCACTCCAGAGTACACAAGTCACACAAGCGTTGAGATGACCTCGAAGGTTTTACCGGGGATCGAGTTTCAGTTCCTTTGGTACGACGCCATCAATCAAGGAAGGCATAAATATTTCTTTAACCAATCGTGAAAGAGAAAGATGGCTCGTAAGTTTCATAAAGACCATATTATCAGTATCATTACAAAACAAATGAAATAACATGCATACAAAACCGGAAGAAGAGACATGATGCAACGCTCCGAAACTGAAACAAGCGAGTTTACATTCTTTCAGGTCATGGAGCGATTCTTTACCATCCATTCTCAAGCGAGATGGCAGGTAACAACAATGAAGAGGGGAGTTGGAACAAATGAGCGAGTGGCCACCAGGAATTTCACTCCCTCCCTCTCTACAGCGCACTCTTGCGCTGACCTTCTGAAGCCAAGCTGCTTCCAGCACCCAACAGACAGCATCCCAACGGAGCACTAGAGTACAGCAACGCAACGAGTCTCACAACAATGGAATGCAGCTCAAAAGTGTATCACTTCAGTGTTGATGCAACTGCGGCATACTGTTCGGCGAAGCTTGAGTGAATTTTATACAGATACACAAATGTTTTTCGTGGTCACTTAAAACCTTTCAAAACGAAATAAATAGAGTGAGTCCCACTATACCTGTTCATTTTTTCTGCAAAACAATTATCTGTGCATGAAAGATATGTCGGTGATACTCGTATGACATCTGACGGACGTATTTCGAGGTGTGATTATGGCGGGAAACATCTCGCGGACCTCAGAGAAATCATAACACACGGAAATTCCCAGCATGCCAAGTGTGCAAGATGTCGAGGCGAATACTAGAGTTTTCAATGTGGAGGAGAGACTTGTGGCATGGACGAATATACAGGGCTATTCAAAAAGAAGGACAAGATTTCAAATATTTATTTCTTCCAAACTACAAAAGATAGAAACACAATTCCAACGTTCCTGGACAGACGAAAGTTTAAATTTTGAACAGTCCGGATGAAGTTTCAATCACGGCCGCATTGACGCTGTTGATTGTCTGTAATAAAATGGCGACACAACAGGAAAAAGCATTTTGTGTGTTGAAATTAGCAACACTAGAGCCCATTATTGTAGTTCAACATGTTTTTCGCCGTCAAGTTCAAAAACAACCGCCTCGTCATAAGCAGATTTACCAATGGCATCGAAAATTCGTAGGAGATGGTTGCATCTGCAAACAGAAAAGCACGGGACGTCCACGCACATCGAATGAAAATGTCGAGCATATTCGTACAGTCAGTTATTGAACATGAAAGGGATTCAGCGAAGATTAACGTCTTCTGTGCCATATCTATAAACAAAGTTTATGTTCCTTTCTTCTTCATGGAGAAAACTGTGACAGGAATAGCATACCTAGACAAAACTGGTTATTTCCTCAACTTGAAGATGACTTCATCTTCATGCAAGATGGTGCCCTGCGTCATTTCTCTAACCACGTCCGACGTTACCTTATTGACACCATTTCAACACGTTGGATTGGAAGAGGAGAAGATCAACTTCATCGCCGGTGGCCTCCCAGGTCTCCAGACCTCACTCCTTGTGATTTTTATCTGTGGTGTTACGTAAAAGACCGTGTTTTTATCCCCCCTATGCTTGGCATTGGCCTTAACATTGCAATTAACAGCGCCAATGCGGCCGCGCATGACAAGCAACAGCGCCAATTAGGCCGTGATTGGAACTTCTACCCGGATTGTTCAAAAATTTAAACTTTCGTCTGTCCAGGAACGTTGGAATTGTGTTTCTATCTTTTGTAGTTTGGAAGAAATAAATATTTGAAATCTGCTCCTTATTTTTGAATAGCCCTGTATTATAATAGGATGCGAAACTTACTGAGTTTCCAGTAACATATGCTAGAGGCGCTAATGTAGAAACCGATCTTGCTGCCATCTGTTGGACGGTGGGGGATTTATTACATCTAGCAGCGCACAAAGTAGCGAAAACAAAAACTAATTACTCCATTCATTTAGCAGCGCACCTGGTGACAAAAATGTTAAACTATGTAGAAAACATTCCTTCTCTCCGTCATCGATATTCTCAACTAACCAAATTTAAAATAAAACATTTACATTTTTATTTCTCACACCATCTTCCACTGAAAATTCTTACCGGACCCAACAGGAAGTTAAAAGAGACGATCTATTTTACACTACCCGATGAAAATATAGGGCAGAATATTGCTCGAAATGGAAACATAAAAATTAGAGGTTTATCCTTCGAAGAGGTGGAAAAATTCAAATATCTTGGAGCAACAGTAACAAATACAAATTACACTCGGGAGGAAATTAAACGCAGAATAAATATGGGAAATGTGTGCTATTATTCGGTTGAGATGCTTTTGTCATCTAGTCTGCTGTCAAAAAAATCTGAAAGTTAGAATTTATAAAACAGTTATATTACCGGTTCTTCTTTATGGTTGTGAAACTCGGACTCTCACTTTGAGAAAGGAACAGACATTAAGGATGTTTGAGAATAAGGTTCTTAGGAAAATATTTGGGGCTAATAGGGATGAAATTACAGGATAATGGAGAAAGTTACACAACACAGAACTGCACACATTGTATTATTCACCCGACATAATTAGGAACATTAAATCCATACGTTTGTGATGGGTAGGGCATGTAGCACGTATGGGCGAATCCAGAAATGCATATAGTGTGTTAGTTGGGAGGCCGGAGGGAAAAAGACCTTTGGGGTGGCCGAGACGTAGATGGGAGTATAATATTAAAATGGATTTGAGGGAGGTAGGATATGATAGAGACTGGATTAATCTTGCTCAGGATAGGGACCGATGGCGGGCTTATGTGAGGACGGCAATGAAACTGTGGGGTCTTTAAAAGTCATTTGTAAGTAGTATGTAAGTAAGTTTCATGAACTTTTGAGGCTTCTTGAAAAGATAAACGATACTGCCAACGTAACTGAAAGTAACTGTCGATTGCACTATTTGTCAGCACCGGATTTCGAAACGAGTTTGGCGTAATAAAATGCAATCTGACAACTAGAAAATCACTATAATTCACTAGCATATGTAGTAACTGGGGAAAAATGATTCGATTTTACCCTTAGGGTATAAAATAATAAGACCCAGAGTATACACGAAGTCCACTTCACAAGTATCAAAATACCAATGATATCTACAGGACTCGAACCCAGGATTATAGCTTCTAAGTAGCTCTTTGGCCGTTGCATGTACTACGACCAGCTGAAATACCATTAAACATTCATAAAATGTGGTCAACTATCGTACGAGAGGCGTAAAGAACGGTTAAAAGTAATTATTTTTAATAATGGGAAGTGCATAGGGGGTCAACATATTTTATGCATAGGCGGTCACAGACCGTCACAGGTGTTACCAGTGACCGCACAGAACAGGCGGACTAGGACATGAGAGAGAAAGAGAAAGAGAGAGAGAGAGCACGGGATACATTATAGAGTATCTCCTCTGAGAGTAACAAACCGCAAGCCAAACCAAGCTGATTCCCACTGCGGTCTGGCTGTTGCATTGATTCCGACGGCCATCATCGGGATCAAGTCCGACGTCACATGGCCTCCATCAATTTTCTGAGCTGGCAGGAGACACTGTTGCTGCAAGCCAGCACGTCATACATTAAAACATTGCAAAACTGATTTACTACGTTGCATCAATTACTAGAATGTGGACGCAAATGCAAATGCTGAAATACGAATGCAAATATTCACAAAGTTTTTACCAAAATATACACTAAGAATGTATAGCTATGATTAATGTTTAAAAGACATGTTTAAATAAATTCAAATTCATTAAAAGTTATCGCAGTTTGTGTTTTTAGTCGGAGATCTTCCTTTACGAAAATTCTGAGTCTGAAAAATGTTTAAAGTGGAAAGTTTAACAGCTTGACATTCGAGAAAACTGATCATATATTTTTTTTTGTTAACATTGCCATGTCATTAATTACAGTAGGCCATGGATTACTGAAATTATGATGTGTTTAAGGATATATGTATGTGAACGACCACAAATATTACCAGAAAATGCAGGCTCTAAATTTCTAAAATTTCATAAGGAAATGAACTCACAATTGGACAAAAGTTACAAGATACCACAACAAGACTTTTTAGAACTTAAATATCTGATAAAAGTATAAAAAAATTTAGTAATAATATTTTTTATAATTCACTTTTTACTTTAAATTAAATTTTCCAAAATTTGAAAATGTTCATACATATTATTTCATAACTCCACAACCATTAGAGATAGAATTCTGAAATTTTGTACACTGATTTAACATGCATTTATGTAAAAGGTAGACTACAATAATGCCCATTCCTTTGAAAATAGAAAAATGTGGTCACAAAACATATTGCGAATTTTAATAATTTTATATAGGACAAATAAAGAATTAATTGTATTAAAATAAACAACTCTACATGTCTGAGAGTAGTCTACTTTTCAGAAATAAGTGTTTATTACATGCAGGAAAAATATTAAAGATGTCAGAGAGGCCATAACAATGTTATGGTTACCAAATGATGTAACTGCAGAATTTTTTGTTTGTTTTTTTTTCATACTCTGATAAAACTGGTTTAAAAGATATTATTAGCAACCTTTTTCATACTTTTATCAGATATTTAAGTTCTTGTTGTGGTACCTTATAATTTTTGTCCAACTGTGAGTTCATTTTCTTATAAAATTTTAGAAATTTAGAGCCTGCATTTTCTGATAATATTTGTGGTCGTTCACGTACATGTACCCTTAAAACAAACTATTTTCGAATTCAGGTATAAGTGATAAAACATGAAAAGGAAAACAAATGAATATGACATCATTAATTATTATTCGTACACAAATTTGTATGATTAATAAATGCGGGGAGTATAAAGACAGAAATAGTTAATTTAACATAGTCTAAATCTAAAGTACTTATATGCTGTATTAATTTCCAAATAAACTTAATTGTCTATAATGACATATTCACTATAATTTCAAACCACTCATTGACGTCATATGGATGTGTGAATCGTTTCGACTGTTGATTTTAACACATAAATGTATGAATACAGAAATGAAGAGACATATCAAATTTTATTTACAATCCCCTAACATTTTTACAAACCACAATCATGCATAGAATAATAATTACAAACACAATAAAGTTTTTCACCAATTATAGGGACCCGATGAAATCCACTTTAATTTATACGTCGCAAATAGGGTTATTCGAAAGTGACGAAAGAATTTCAAGTTCTGTAACTTTATTAAGAAGTTTATACAAGAATACTAACATAGACTTGTTCATAAAAAACAGGTTTCATTTTTATAGTAACTTGTGTTTCAATTGTTTTCACTATTGTTGCTATGGCAATCAATCATAATGTAATTACAGAGAATTGGATAGGCCTACATTTGGAGATTTAAGCCACAATTAAGTAGGCCTACTTTAGAATTAGACTGTTTAAATTACTTATTTCTGTATTTATTCTTCCCGCTTTTATTAATCACCCCCATTTGTGTACAAATAGTAACGTTTAATTAAATTAAAAGTAAGTTTAATATTTCACGTGCATCTTTACCAAGTCCATTATAATACATAATACATACATAATACGTATTTGTTCCGCATTCCATTTGATTAATGTTAGAGTAGAAGCATAATCTAGCTCATCAATGTACAAAGAGAGGCTCTTTAAATAATGAATGTATTGGAGATAGTATCGACGTTACTTCCGTAAGGGGCAAGCTATAATTGTTGCCACAATTTTTCTCGAGTGGTACGCAGAAATACGTTCTATGTAACAAAATATTGGAAAATCATTGCAATATAATATTTGCTTAGCTACTTTATGGAAAGTTTTGGACAATTAAATTAAATTCGTGCATTAAAACCGTACATAGTACAGATCATAAACGAAAAAATCTTAATTTTAAAATTTTACTCGTAAAGAATGACTTTGTTCCGTTTAGATAAAAAGTAATCTTCCATTTCGATGTGTGATATCTTTTGTGTAATACGAACAATTCAAGAAAATACTTACTTACTTACTTACTTACTGGCTTTTAAGGAACCCGCAGGTTCATTGCCGCCCTCACATAAGCCCGCCATTGGTCCCTATCCTGAGCAAGATTAATCCATTCTCTATCATATCCCACCTCCCTCAAATCCATTTTAATATTATCTTCCCGTCTTCGTCTCGGCGTCCCTAAAGGTCTTTTCCCTCCGATCTCCCAACCAACACTCTATATACATTTCTGGATTCGCCCATACGTGCTACATGCCCTGCCCATCTCTAACGTCTGGATTTAATGTTCCTAATTATGTCAGGTGAAGAATACAATGCGTGCAGTTCTGTGTTGTGTAACTTTCTCCATTTTCCTGTAACTTCATCCCTCTTAGCCCCAAATATTTTCCTAAGCACTTGATTCTCAAACACCCTTAATCTCTGTTCCTCTCTCAAAGTGTGAGAGTCGAAGTTTCACAACCATACAGAACAACCGGTAATATAACTGTTTTATAAATTCTAACTTTCAGATTTTTCGACAACAGACTGGATGATAAAAGTTTCTCAACCGAATAATAACAGGCATTTCCTATATTTATTCTGTGTTTAATTTCCTCCCGAGTGTCATTTATATTTGTTACTGTTGTTTCCAGATATTTGATGTTATGTTGTATTTAACGACGCTCGCAACTGCAGAGGTTATATCAGCGTCGCCGAATGTGCCGGAATTTTGTCCCGCAGGAGTTCTTTTACATGCCAGTAAATCTACTGACATGAGCCTGTCGCATTTAGGCACACTTAAATGCCATCGACCTAGCCCGGGATCGAACCCGCAACCTTGGGCATACAAAGCCAGCGCTATACCAACTCGCCAACCAGGTCGATCCCAGATAATATTTGTACTTCTCCACCTCTTCAAAAGATAAATTTCCAATTTTTATATTTCCATTTCGTACAATATTCTCGTCACGAGACAAAGAAAATACACTATGAACAATAATATCATTCAAAAACATGACAATGGAAGTGAACGTTTGGGAAACGTGTCATTTTCTTTACTCATTTTGTATTTGAAGCGACTATCTATACGTAATGAACCACTTGACAATGTAATCTCTTGCTACTGTCAGTTTAAATGGAAAGAGAATAGTTTTAAAACAATTAAATGGAATACCATGACAACTGGGTAGAAGCGTTTTAATAATAGACCAGCAGACAGGTTCCTAATTTGCCCACCAGACTGTGCTGAACGATAAGAGTACTGTAGCTGCAGAGACAAAGTGGCCGATTATTAACAGGCTGAAAACGTCATTAAAGAATTTGCCCTCGCTTCCATTAATACAGACGAGGAATGTTACAGACAAGGGTCGTGTATTTAACAAAACCTAGTTTAAAATTAGAATACTGTGAGGCATTTTCTCCAACTTTGAAGAGGGGGAAAAAAGAAGGAAGAAAGAAAAATGACTTGGCTATTTTAGGGTTTACCTCTTTTTAATACTCAGGAGGTTTGCCAGGATTGTCTGAAGAAGAGATTTCTGACATCTTGCACAAAATAACTGTGGAATGAAAAGTAGTAACAGTATCTTATTTAACCCTTAAATTAAAAAAGTATCCTATAGGATACAACAGGTTAATAGGCTATATGCTATAATCTATATATATATATATATATATATATATATATATATAATGGAAATTAAGGGAAAACGGCTGGACGGATTTTAATGAATGACCCCTCATTTTGAAGCTTGGAACTCAAAGTTTTTCAGAAAAACAGTATTTTTCAGTGAAATGTTAATTTTCCTACATCATTTTCCTATTTTCCAAAATCCATCTGTCGTCAGTTTTGAGAACTAGCTAATTGCATTTCAGAATAAAATAAAACACACACTACAGTAAACAATATTACACGAAGGCCATGATCTGCAAGAATGCTGACATATTTAGAGTTCAAATTAAATTGGTTATTAAAAACTTAACTTACTAAAAATAATTTACAGGTTCGATTCTGCGGTGTGTAATTTTCTGGGTACAGCTGTGTATTGGATATTAAAAACTACAAAACTTGAGGTGGTTATTACCATTAGAAATGAAATATTATTGTAGTTAATGCCATGCTGTGACTATTTTTCATTAATTATACATATTAATGCTATATTGATAATATGAAAGTGAAACGTTTTGGGGTTATATAAGTAGATGTAGAGAATAACTTAAATTAGATTTTGATTTCTATATTTTACTGAGTGGCGGCTATATAGTATATATATAGTATATGTTACTGAAAGCTATAAAACTTACGTAAGATAATAATATTATTAAAAATCAAATATGTTTATAATTATTAATCAAGTGGGATTGGGTCTTTTTCATATATTTAATGGCGGCGTGGTGTAGATATTTATATGCGTGGTTCTCTTCCGTATTGGCTCGAGAGAGAGTATCTTTCATTGTTATGGAAGCAAATAACTTTTCGAATGTCTGGTATTCTTCATTGAAAATAAGTCTGAAAAATGTTTATTTGAACGTCTAATGAACTTAGTTTGCAGCATTTGCTGCATAAGCCACTATTTTTAATAGAATAGAAAAAAATTGATAGGAAAATTAAAATTTCACAATACTATAACATTGTACGACATATAAAATATGGACATTGCGATAGTTGTTTTCTTTACGGTCCGACACGGTTTAATAAACTAGTGTGAGAAATGAAGTTTTGCCAAGTTTAGGGTTAACGACGCTCAACAAATAACCAAGGCATGCTTGGGGAGACAGGAGAGGAGAAGAAATAGGGAGAGGACCCAAAATAGGGAGAGGAGTACGTCAAGGATGTCCTTTATCACCAACAATGTTCAACATCTACTTGGAGTATTTAGTGAAGAACAATCTATACTAATAATAAATCTGTAGCCGAAATTTTTCTGGTAATTTTCGATTTTCCAGAAATAATTGGTCCTAACATATATAATTAACCACCCTGAAACCGAAAATCGCTTTTTTGAAATTTTTGTTTGTATATCTGTCTGTATGTTTGTTACCTTTTCACGCGATAATGACTGAACCGATTTATATGAAAATTGGAATATAAATTAAGTTCCCTGTAACTTAGATTTTAGGCTATATGGCATTCAAAATACTTTATTTAAAAAGGGGGGTTATAAGGGGGCCTGAATTAAATAAATCGAAATATCTCGCTTATTATTGATTTTTGTGAAAAATGTTACATAACAAAAGTTTCTTTAAAAATGATTTCCGATAAGTTTTATTCTTTACAAAAGTTTGATAGGACAGATATTTCATGAGATAAATGAGTTTTAAAATTAAAATAACGCCATCTAAGACGGTGCAATGAATTAATAACAAATGACTTCGTCTATAAGGGGCCTAGGACAACAACAATCGAAACAGGGGCCTTGGACATCAACAATCGAAAGCTATTAAACATAGCCTACAGAGAATGTTTCTGTGTTTGTATGAAGTAGTACCAGAAGCTAAATTAACAGATATGTATAATTAATTATTATTTCACCATTGGAAAGTGTAGTTTCTCTAGATGGACATATTGCTATAATGTTATTACAGTAACGTCTGAGTAAATCGAGGACAGGTAAGATTAAAATAGCTTCTTATGCACAGAAAATTTGATAGGCTATTTTGTACATTCGTTTTCTATATTTCTTAAAATAATATTTATGTACACTCATTTTAATCTCAGAGAATTAACGAACAACGAGAGTGTATTGATTTAGTATGCAGTAATAGTACGTTAGCTTCGCAATCTATTATTTTATAATTCAAATTTTAATTATGCTCAATTGAATCGTGTTAAAATACATAAAATATATATGTAATAAATGCAATGTAAAAAAAAAATGGTAATGAGCGAAGCAGATTATCTTGCGCTGTTGTAGAAGTTGTTCCCTGGATCAAACGTCTTATTTTAATTATGTAATTACTTTATATTTATTTCTAACAGGTGCAGCGGAGCGCACGGTTACGGCTAGTTTCAGAATATGGGAGAAGTGATAGGAGGAAGAAGAATAAAGTGCGTAAGATTTGCCGATGATATAGCGTTGTTAACAGAAGAGACGTTATGCTACAGGAGCTAAATGAAACTTGTGAGCGGTATTAAAGATAAATGCAAACAAGACGAAGACCATGGTCATAGGAAGAAAAATAAAGAAGGTAAACTTGAGAATTCTAAATGAGGCAGTAGAGCAAGTGGACAGCTTCAAATGCTTGGTGTGTACTATAAGCAGTAGTCCCGCGCCGTGGCGTCGTGGTCTAAGGCATCCTGTATAGACTCGCGTTACGGAATGCGCGCTGGTTCGATTCCTCATGGGGGGAAGAATTTTCTCATAAAAATTTCGACCAGTGTATGGGACCGGTGCCCACCAAGCATCGCGATGCATTTGGACAGCTACGATAGGTAGCGAAATCCGGTTGCGAAAGCTAGCTATAACGGCTGGAGGGATCATTATGCTAACCACACGATACCTCCATTTTGGTTGGATGATCGTCCACCTCTGCTTCGGCATATGGACGTGAGGCCAGCAGCCGGCTGGTCGGTCTGGACCGTTCACGAGCTGTAGCGCCACGGATTATTATTATTATTATTATTATTATTATTATTATTATTATTATTATTATTATTATTATTATTGTTATGTAACATGAGCTGCTGCCAGGAAGTCAAAAGGAAGATAGCAATGGCCAAAGAAGCTCTTAATAGAAAAAGGAACATCTTCTGCGGTTCTCTGGAAAAAAACTAAGGAAGAGACTAGTGAAGTGATTTGAGTGGAGTGTGGCATTGTATGGTGGCAGAAACATGGACATTACGACGAAGTGAAGAGAAGAGACTAGAAGCATTTGAAATGTGGATATGGAGAAGAATGGAGCGTGTGAAATGGACAGACAGAAAAGTGGGTGAAGTAAGAATAATGCTGAAACTGATCAGGAAGAGAAAAAGAAATTGGTTGGGTCACTGACTGAGAAGGAACTGCCTACTGAAGGATGCACTGGAAGGAATGGTGAACGGGAGAAGAGTTCGGGGCAGAAGAAGGTATCAAATAATAGACGACATTCATAGGGCATATCAAAAGTCCGGTAACACTTTTGATATTTTATTACACAAAAACTACTAATGAAAGCACTTTCAAACACACGTCAGTTTAAAGTCAAACTCTCAAAGTTATTCAGCCGCTTAATTTTGAGCGACGAAGCGACATTCCATACGAGTGGGAAAATTAACAAGCACAAGTGTCGTGTTTGGGGTACACAGAAACCTCACAGAATCATTGAACATGAGCGTGATTCACCAAAGGTGAATGTTTTCTGCGCGTTGTCACAACGAAAACTGTACGGACCTTTCTTCTTCATTGAGGCTACTGTGACTGGACATTCATATCTGGACATGTTGGAGCAATGGTTGGTGCCTCAACTTAGACAAGATCTCGATGACGATTTCATCTTTCAGCAAGATGGGGCTCCGCCACATTTCCACAATGCAGTTCGTGCTTACCTGAATACGGAGATGTCTGATCGTTGGCTAGGACGTGCTGGAGTAAGGGACAGATGTTTCATGATATGGCCACCAAGGTCACCCGATATGACTGCATGTGAGTTTTTTCTATGGGGGCCACTAAAGGACCGTGTGTTTGTACCGCCTTTGCCACGTGATTTAGAGGAACTAAAAACCAGAATTCGAGAAGCTGCCGCCACGGTCACAGAGGATATGTTTAAAAGAGTATGGGAAGAGTTTGATTATCGTTTGGACATCTGCCGAGTCACTCGTGGTTCACACATTGAATCTCTGTAAGGTGTAAAACGAACTTTGAGAGTTTGAGTTTAAACTGACGTGCCTTTGAAAGTGCTATCATTAGTAGTTTTTGTGTAATAAAATATTGAAAGTGTTACCGGACTTTTGATATGCTCTGTATATACAGGGACATCATTTTATTTTTACTTCAATTTTTTTTTGTACCTGAGATTTTGAATGTACTTCACTTCCACCCCTTCTACTAATGAAGTTCAACCGCCTTCCACACAGATCCAAGACCGCATATACAGTCATAGTAGCCTTACCGTCACAGTACGTTCCAAAAATATGTTCGCGTTTTCCAATGACGAAAGAACTTCCAATATTGCATCATTTTCACATAGGTACTATCGTCCATTTGCCTACGTCGAATTCCGGTTTTCCCCACCAGATTCTATTCGCCTCTCTGTAGAGGCTAGTGGCTGGGCTGTCTTAGCTCTTTTCTGAGAACATTAATTTCTGTTAGGAATTGGACATCTACGTAATATTATACCCATACAACTGTTTAAAATAACTTAAATAAAAGGGCTTCGTTAAGTAATTAACTGTCACGTGATTTCCCTCTTTTCTACGATCCTGCGACATAACCACTTGGACGGACAGTAGATAGCATGTCTGAGTAATTTTATCTTTTCGGATCGAGCAGAAGTGAAGATTGAATTTACAGTACGTAAGGTACTCTTTTACAGATTAGGTACAGAATTATTTCAACATGAGTTACTAGTACGAAGGACGAAACTGGTAATTGGAATGACATACATTAGAACTGAAGCCTGTATCGAAATGAACGGCCACCATTTTGAAAAATGTGTTTAAATATCCATATTATGATTATTTTTCAATTTAACTTCATTCTCTATAGTGTAAGCTAATGTGCTATAGACAGTATAATATACACTGCATAACGAATACGTCCGTATGGACAGCTCAGTTCGTGAGTAAAAACACTCATTGTTAATACTGTACTGTATTTTGATTAAACAAAAACCTAAAGAAAATTATCAAACTCAAAATGTGATATTTCATAGTTTACGTAAATGGATGAATTACTTTTCTTCCCTCCTATACCTAGTAAAGTGATTTGTTTGTATATTACGCCATCGAACTCCAGTCGTGGAAGGGGATAGCAACCGTTGATTCAAAGGTATAGCCAGGTTAATATCAGAAATGTTAGTAAAAATAAAATGATGTCCCTGTATATGAATCATATGCGGAGACTAAAAGGTAGAAAATGGGAAAGAGTGGAGAACGCTGGATTTGCAGTGAAGGATATGCCCTTGAGCAGAACACTGTGATTGAATGACTTGGGGAGAACCACAAAATTCATCCCGTGGATCACAAATGACCGACAACAGTACCGAGATACAGTTCCATTAGTTCTACGTTAACAACGAATAAAACAGAATACCTATGTCTTTTCTCGGGCATACAATTTAACAAGATTTTTGCTTGTCACATTCCGGAGAATGAACTTCTGTCAACATTATGAGAACGTCAATTTCTCTACAATTTCCCTTCTGACGCTGAAGGTGTCGTCGCCTTATGGTCGGGCCTGTACAGCTGGATTCACCTGTTATTCCACGGCCGGGCGGGATGGAGGTGGGGGATAAGATACGTAATGTGCCCGAGCCACTCCGGTATTTTCAAGGTCTCTTGGAAAAGACTGGACCAAACCAGAAGCTCAAGAGTACGTACCGTGGAGAAAACATCGCAACCGCTAAACAGGCCTGCACGTAGGTCGGGGAACTTACCTGCAACAAACAGAAAAAACATTGTACATCAGAAGGCGGGTTTGATATGACTCATGTGTCATCAACAGACATCTGATTCTAGGGCAAATGCCTATTTTGTTTCTTTAGGAGAAAAGTAAAAATAATTATTAATATTTGTGTTTCATGGAAATTGAAGGGTATTCAAAGAGTTTTATAGTGCCCTAAAATGCCCTAAAACGGTTATTAGAGCCTAATTTGTTAATATTCGCCTAAAAATTGCCTAACTCACTGTAAAGTTTCGCATTTTACTCTTACTTTTTATAATTTATACATGCATTCACTTCGAAATTTAAGGCATTTAAAAAGTGGAAAGTTTGCTTCACACCGGCCATGAAACCATTGGTAAAGGAAACAAAATGTTTTGAATCTCACGACACTCGCAATAGATTTCACCGAATTTAACATGTTTGGAGGCATAAATGCCGACAAAGAACCAACCTTAGTTTTGAAGCAGGCAACAATCACAACATGTGTTGCTACCGATTCAGAGATATACTATACTATAAAAAAACTGTTTTCGGTCTGAAACCGATTAGCTGTACTGCCCTTCAGAGTGTCATAAAATCACAATTTTTGGAGAAAGAGTGTTTTTGAAACATTTATGAAAAGTCGTAAAACTGCGAATTAGTAGGGTAAACCGTTACAAAATATTTAAAAGAATGGCCCTCCTAGTGTTAACACTACCAGGAAATGCAACAGTAAGTGGAACTTTGTATTTTTGTCCAATTGAATCTCAATAACAACGGTTCATTTGAATGCTCGTTAACAGTTGCTCTTTCCCTCACCTTATTTGTGTTGAGAAGTTTTGAGCGGTAGGACGTTTTCCTGTGAAGTTTAACGCGATAATGCCGAAAAATATAAGTGCAAAATCTACATTGATCCGGCAATGGCTAACAGAATATTCAGAATTCACTTATGATGGAAAAATAATATTCTGCAAGATTTGTAGCAAACAGGTATGTAACAATAGTTGAAATACATAAATTCTATTAATTTTAATGAGTAGGCCTATAATATTTATACATTGACTGAGCTATCCTGAGGTATAATTCTTTTTAAGACCACTACACTTTAACCTTTTAAATTCCGATAGTTAAAGTATTTGCAGGTCATTAAAATTTTGATTGTTCGAACCCACTAACTTTGTGATAGAAATACGGCAATACAACAATTAGGATTTTATTTTAATCCAGTTTACTTTACATTTTTAGATTTCGCAAGAAAGGAAGTGCCACCTAAAGCAGCATGTGCTAGGAGCGGCTCATAAGGCTAAAGCTCAGCAGAAAAATCAACTGCAACAAACTTTACTAACACAGCCTACTTCATCCAATCTCAGCAGAAATAAGTATGATACCTTGATGTGTCTAAAATGCCTATTTTCATTAAAATAGAGCCTAATTTTACAAATTTTGAGCTTATTTTAGGCGTCTAAAACTGCAATTTTTAGTGCCTAAAAATCCGATGTCTAGTCATCAATAATAACATAAATATCTGCGCATCGTACAGGAAAGTATTTCATTTAGCAACGAAGTTAATATGTATAAGAAACCTTAAGTAATAAGGTACAGGGTTTTTCAAAAGTAAGTGGTAATTTCGGTGATGTTTGGGTAAAGGGAGATAAGTCATAAAAATGAGTTTTGATATAAATCACAACTAAACTTCGGACAAGTGACATACGCAGAATTTCGTCGGGGGGGGGGGGTGGAGTTATTATTAAAATTGTTTACAATTATTATTGTTATTATTACTAGCCGTACCCGTTAGAAATAAATATAAAGTAATTACATAATTAAAATAGGACATTTGATCCAGGGAACATTCATGTTTGATATAAGGATAAATGGTTTATTATGTTACTTAATTTAAATTGTATTTGCATAATTAAAATGCGATCATTTTGATCCAGAGACCACTCATTTGGTCATAAAAATTATTTTAGGAAATACAGGAAACGAATGTACAGAATAGCCTATCAAGTTTTCTGTGCATAAGAAGCTATTTTAATCTTACCTGTCCTCGACTCACTCAGAAGTTACTGTAATAACATTATAGCATTATGTCCATCTAGAAAAACTACACTTTCCAATGGTGAATTAATAATTAATTATACAAATCGGTTAATTTAGCTTCTGATATTACTTCATACAAACACAGAAACATTATCTGTAGGCTATCTTTCATAGCTTTCGATTGTTGCTGTCCAAGGCCCCTTATAGACGAAGTCATTTGTTTTTTAATTCATTACACGGCCTTAGATGACAGTTATTTTAATATAAAAACCCATTTATCTCATTAAATATCAGTCCTATCAAAATGTTTCAAGGGATAAAACTTATCGGAAATTATTTTTAAAGAAACTTTTGTTATGTAATATGTTTCACAAAAATCAATAATAAGCGAGATATTTCGATTTATTAATTCAGGCCCCCTTATAACCCCCCTTTTAAATAATGTATTTTGAATGCCATTTAGCCAAAATCTAAGTTACAACGAACTTAATTTATATTCCAATTTTCATATAAATCGGTTCAGCCATTATCGGGTGAAAAGGTAACAAACATACAGACAGACAAAAAATTCAAAAAAGCGATTTTCGATTTCAGGGTGGTTAATTGTATACGTTAGGAACAATTATTTTTGAAAAATCGAAAATTACCACAAAAATTTCGGCTACAGATTTATTATTAGTATAGATTATTATTATTATTATTATTATTATTATTATTATTATTATTATTATTATTATTATTATGTTACGGTATATTTATTAATAGTAAGGAGATCCACTATACCTTTACTTTTTAACTTCGCTCTAGAATATGCCATTAGGAAAGTTCAGGATAACAGAGAGGGTTTGGAATTGAACGGGTTACATCAGCTGCTTGTTTATGCTGATGACGTGAATATGTTAGGAGAATATCCACAAACGATTAGGGAAAACACGGAAATTTTATTTGAAGCAAGGAAAGCGATTGGCTTGGAAATAAATCCCGAAAAGACAAAGTATATGATTATGTCTCGTGAACAGAATATTGTACGAAATGGAAACATAAAAATTGGAGATTTATCCTTTCAAGAGGTGGAAAAATTCAAATATCTTGGAGCAACAGTAACAAATATAAATGACACTCAGGAGGAAATTAAACACAGAATAAATATGGGAAATGCCTGTTATTATTCGGTTGAGAAGCTTTTATCATCCAGTCTGCTGTCAAAAAATCTGAAAGTTAGAATTTATAAAACAGTTATATTACCGGTTGCTCTGTATGGTTGTGAAACTTGGACTCTCACTTTGAGAGAGAGACAGAGATTAAGGGTGCTTAAGGTTCTTAGAAAAATATTTGGAGCTAAGAGGGATGGAGTTACAGGAGAATGAAGAAAGTTACACAACACAGAACTGCACGCATTGTATTCTTCACCTGACATAATTAGGAACACTAAATCCAGACGTTTGAGATGGGCAGGGCATGTAGCACATATGGGCGAATCCAGAAATGCATATAGAGTGTTAGTTCGGAGATTGGATGGAAAAAGAGGTTTGGGGAGGCCGAGACGTAGATGGCAGGATAATATTAAAATGGATTTGAGGGAAGTGGGGATATGATGATAGAGACTGCACATGATAGAGACCGATGGCGGGCTTATGTGAGCGCGGCAATGAACCTGCGGGTTCCTTAAAAGCCATTTGTAAGTAAGTTGTAAGTATATTTATTAATATATTTTTAAAATCTTTGAGACGTAATTTTTTCACAGCTATCAAATTTTTAAGAAACAAGTTAAATTTAATTTTATTACAAACCCGATACTAGGTAGTAGGTCTCTATATACGTAATAAAGATAACATTGTTGTAATTCGAACGTGCCACAGCACCAAGCACAGGGATTGTATTGAAGAAGGGGTAGGAGGACTATGCCTTTATCGATGTAGATTTTGTTACTCTGACAGTAAAAAAAATTAGAGATGGGAAAACGATTGTAAATAAAAAAATTCTCAAATCTAAATACATTTATTTTTAGTTCAAATGGAGGTCCAAACCCTGTAACCCCTCCTTGAGTACGTCCCTGCTTCGGATCTTTATTGCAAATAATTTTCTACACAAATAAAACACATCAAATGCTAGTATTCATATATTTTTTGTACACCCGCTTGTAGAAATTAACTTGTGTATTCACCTAGGAAACAGAAAGTCCATTTGCACAATGATTTAACTCCCTTTACTGGAACACCATCGACTTCATAGTAGACAATCTTAAAAATTCTGGTACATCACCATGACAACGAGTTTGCATCTGATTATTCCGGTAGTCGTGTTATCAGTAGGCACTTTTCTGCTGTATAAATATTTTAATGAATTATAGTTTCTAGAAAAACTTGCAAACATGGCATGAAGAATCTTTCCAAGGTAATAGATTCCGGACGTAAACTTGACTGGGTCACTGGCTGAGAAGAAACTGCTTACTGTAGGATGCACTGGAAGGAGTAGTAAACGGGAGAAGAGTTCGGGGCAGAAGAAGATATCAGATTATAAACCATATTAATTTATATACAGTTCATATGCAGAGGCAAGGAAGGCAGAAAATAGGAAAGAGTGGAGAATGCTGGGTTCGGCAGAACACTCAATGAATTATATTGCTAATTAATGGATTTCTATTATTATTCAAATGTGTATATCAGCAAATCCGCAACAATTGATGAATTGAAGGACTCCATCGCATACACTGAAGCAGATATTCCGGAACACGAACTCAAGAGCTGTTGTATACATCATTCAAGAGAGGCTGTTACTTGTACAAGAACAAAATGACAGACACGTACATACAATATCTATGATGGAGTTATCGCAATGAATGGTAATGCAAAAAAAAATCCAATTTCTTGTGTAATATGCCAGTACCAGAATTCGATATGAAACGAATACAACACAGAAATTACCATATTCGAAATGATCTGTAGTATTTTTTTTTAGTCTGAATTCTTGTTTTGTCTCCATGGACGTCTGTTAGAGGTTTGGATCTTTGTTTTTAGTTACTTTAACCCTCAAATTCACAAAGTAGCCTATAAGATACAACAGGTTAATATACGTGGTACAGTCATTAAGTTCTAATACTGAGCGCATAGTGGCGTTGTGGTGCACTATAGCGCATAGGTGGCGCCATGGTATGATACCTTGTCAGTTAGTCTCTCGACCCAACAAGAGACAGTTGAGTGCATGCACTTCAAGTAGAACTACGGTCTTTGTTGTGACGGTGATTTGAATGCGCGCGTCGGAACTCGAGCATGTTGCACTTTGAGCAACGGGCAAACGTCACGTTCTGTCAGAAATTAGGCGAAACTGCTATAACCGATCATAACTGGAGACGAAACATGGTGTTTCCTTTACGATCCGCAACTGAAGCGACAATCCGCCACCTGGAAAATGCCATTATTTCCACGACAGAAAAATCCGCAACAAGACAGGTCAAAAGGCAAGGTGATGCTTTAACAGTTTTTTTTATTCAAATGGAATTGTTCACATAGAATTCATCCCACAAGGTGCAACTGTACACAAGATCCTCTACAAAGAGATTCTTGGCCGTTCAAGCAATTCAATTCGTCGTAAGCGTCCTGAGCTTTGGCGTAGGAAGAATTGGCTGTTGCTACACGACAACGCCCCTGCACATCGCTCCATCCTTGTCCAAGAGGAACTTGCAAGGCAACAAGTTGCTGTTTTGCCACACCCTCCGTACTCACCTGATCTCGCACCATGCGATTTTTTTCTCTTTCCCCTCATGAAATCAATCCTACGAGAGCGTAATTCTTATGCGGCCGAAAAGGTCATGACTGCCACAAGAGAAGCCGTACGGCATCTTCCTGCCAACATCTTTCAGCGGTGCTTCCAGCAGCTACACCAACGTTGGCAGACGTGCATAGCGGCCAACGGCGACTATATTGAGGGAGGATGTCGATCTGTTTAAGTGTACGCCGTATCACGCGGCATCTTCTGAGACATCCAGATTCTTGTGGGTGCCTACCCTTCAGGCGTCAGTGTCAGAACTTAATGATTGTACCACGTATGCTATAACTTTAATAGAAAAATAAAAAAATTGGTAGGAAAATTATATTTAACCAAAATTTCACAATACCGTCATTTCCCATAACTATGATCCTGGAACACAACTATGGTCCACGATACAACTATTCAAAGAACATTGTAAAAGTAACATAGACCGTTCGTAGATAGCTGCAGTGACTTCACTTCAAACTACAGCACAGCAAAAATATAGATAAACGAGCTACAACGTTATCGAGTACAAAATTTCAATGGTTGTATCGTGGACCATAGTTATGGGAAATGACGGTACTATAATTATGTACAACATATAAAATACGGACATTGAGATAGTTGTTTTCTTCACAGTCCGACACGGTTTAATAAACTAGTGTGAGAAATTAAGTTTTGCCAATTTAAGGGTTAAGTTTGTTTTTCAGATTTTTTGGCTCGTTTTCGCTAGTTAGGCCCTATCACAGTCTACTATATACAGTCACGAAGCTCCATACGTAGTAAATATGCATCCATAGATAGTTGCTAACCACTACGATCGCTACTATCGTCTCATTACAGAAAATGCGAAATAGTACCGGTACAGTCTATTGTTCCTACTACCCTCAACAACTCAAGCTTCGTGACTGTATATACTACACCAGTCATGTCAATTGATGCCCATAGGAGCAAGCGCGGGCTTTAGAGCCTGAGCGCTTTACAGCGGAAAGGAAAGAGACAACCGAAAAAAGAGGTAGTATATGCCGTTTGGTCGAGCTATATTCAGGGATGGCCAGCACTTATTCAATAGATAAAGGGAAGAGAACTTATTAAAACTGTATCCATATTAATTTTTAGATATGTCCGAGAAGTTTAAGTGCATTATAAGAATGTAAGTTTTAATTTTAATGTTCATTTTTCACAAGTCTGATTTTTTTTGTTCAAAAGAAAATATTTTCTCAACTTTCTTTTCATAGAAAAGTGAAATTTTCAGATATAGGCCTATTTATTTAGTAGCCTTACAGAATGTTTTCGTAAATCTAATATACCGTAAATACTTATTACTGAAGATAGTGTATTGAAAATTTTGAAAATATTCGCATGGAAATTGTATGTAAGGAAATGAATTAACAAAGCAACTACTATTACATCATAAGCAAAAGATACGTGCCCATGTGTTCTAAAAATGTCGGCTCTATCGTTTCAGCACATTTCGAGCAAATAATTTAATATTTTGGTGATAGGAAGTTACTCACCAATATCACCTTAAAAGCATAATGCGATAAGAGTTTTGTTATGGAATATTAGTTACATTTAAAACATATACAGCACCTAAGTAACTTTGCTTTGTACTGTAATATTGTTTTGATTAGTTTATTGATTACTTTTATAGGGCTAAAAGTACTATAAATATCAATTCCAACTTATCATGTCATACTCAATCTCTTTTTTGGGATATCACTTTCTTTATGAATGATGTGTTTCATCCATTTAGTACAGTATAGTTGTACTACTATGGAATTTTAAGTGAATATTCCTTCTTAACTCTTTATTATGTTATTAACATTTAAAACACAAGTGCAATATTAAGAAATTGGTGTTAGTATTTTTGTTTTACAGACAATATAGATAATAATATAAAAATAACGACATAAAATTTCACGTTCCGTTTGAAGTTTGTGCACCACCGTTTTCTTAATTCAACAGGTTGCTTATTCATATACATAACCCTTTCTCTTTCCACACTTAGCGCTTGATGCCCGCGCACGTCGTCAAGGTCAGAAAAATGCGCTTGCTTTGACATCACTGTACTAGACTGTGGTCCTATGTTCTTCTGTTTGGATTGGGTTCTGTTTACTTGAGTTTTGTTCATACTTTCTTACGCTTGTTATCTGTTTTTGTTTTCTACTCATTTATTTATTGGTTTAGTCTGACTTCATTTGTTTTTATTGGTTTCTTTGGCCTTTGTTTGGTAGTTCCTGTTTGAATTTGTTTGATTCCTCTTTCAGTGCTACCTGAGAGTCTTTGCTTTTTTTCCTTTCGTGTTAATATTACTGACAAATGATGATGGTAATGATGATGATGAGCGTGACGGCAAAATCTATCTATGGACGTCATTTCTACGCCCCCTGCATGACACAAAATGAATGTCGAGAGCGTAGGATTATTCCGCAATATCTGGAATGAGACGAAGCCGTTAATCTGGAACTCGCTGCACGTTTGGGATGAACTTGCTTATTAAAATCCCGACGCTTTTTCTTTTCCCTCCCAGAGAGGATAATGAGTTCGAACCAGACTCATGAACACGCGATCGAAAAGTCCGGTAAAGCGAGAGCGGCTTCGTGCAACAGCGGGGCGAAGTCTAAACTTCATAAAAAGTTAATCACTGGGCAGCTTAAAATACAAATAGCCCGGGCCACACCCAATATTCGTTCTCAGGTTTCCTGCCTCTCACTTTCGTAGCCATGGCAACCAAGCATGACCCATTGGCTACAGCCTGTAATTTAGGAGAGTCGTGGGCAAAAATAACATTCGTCTTTTGTTAATGATGGTAAAATTACTATTATTATTATTATTATTATTATTATTATTATTATTATTATTATTATTATTATTATTATTATATACAGCAGAGTTCGTATAGGTCAGTTCCTGTCAGATGCGTTAACAATTCACTGTGGGCTAAAGCAAGGAGATGCTCTATCATCTTTACTTTTTAACTTTGCTCTAGAGTATGCCATTAGGAAAGTCCAGGATAACAGAGAGGGCTTGGAATCGAACCGGTTACATCAGCTGCTTGTCTATGCGGATGACGTGAATATGTTAGGAGAAAATCCACATACGATAAGGGAAAATACGGGAATTTTACTGGAAGCAAGTAAAGAGATAGGTTTGGAAGTAAATCTCGAAAAGACAAAGCATATCATTATGTCTCGTGACCAGAATATTGTACGAAATGGAAATATAAAAATTGGAAATTTATCTTTTGAAGAAGTGGAAAAGTTCAAATATCTGGGAGCAACAGTAACAAATATGAATGATACCCGGTAGGAAATTAAACGCAGAATAAACATGGGAAATGCCTGTTATTATTCGGTTGAGAAACTTTTATCATCCATTCTGCTGTCGAAAAATCTGAAAGTTACAATTTTTAAAACAGTTATATTACCGGTTGTTCTTTATGCTTGTGAAACTTGGACTCTCACTCTGAGAGAGGAACAGAGATTATGGGTGTTTGAGAATAAGGTGCTTAGGAAAATGTTTGGGGCTAAGAGGGATGAAGTTACAGGAGAATGGAGAAAGTTACACAACACAGAACTGCACGCATTGTATTCTTCACCTGACATAATTAGGAACATTAAATCCAGACGTTTGAGATGGGCAGGGCATGTAGCACGTATGGACGAATCCAGAAATGCATTTAGAGTGTTAGTTGAGAGGCCGGAGGGAAAAAAGACCTTTAGGGAGGCCGAGACGTAGATGGGAAGATAATATTAAAATGGATTTGAGGGAGGTGGGATATGATGATAGAGAATGGATTAATCTTGCTCAGGATAGGGACCAATGGCGGGCTTATGTGAGGGCGGCAATGAACCTCCGGGTTCCTTAAAAGCCAGTAAGTAATTATTATAATTACTACTACTACAGAGCATGTTGGTGTGTTGGTTATTATTAGTAACATGAAGGAAATTTTACTAAAATGAGGCATTTATTTGGCAAAATACGAAATATTAAAATATCTTCCTTCCTAAACCATTTTAAGCAGGTTTTTTTTTTTTAATACGGGGTATAGATCTCAGGGATTGCACTGCAGCCCAAGGCGTATTGAGCTTACCACTTCTATGAATGATTTTGTCGCCGGACTGTCGCGCTCTTGAACGAATACAGCATACTGCACCTTGAACTTAATCTGGGCTATAATAATGAAGAGTGATGACAATATATTTTGTGCGAGATCGTGCATATTTCCTTGTTTTCCGCACAAAACCAATACGCGGTAAGTGTGAAATACCACATTCAGTATTCCCAACGTAACACACATAACAATTCCCCTCTTCTTACCGCTTAAGCGCGACATTCATTTTACTGCTTTAGGCTTTTAACATATTATTTTTAGAGACGTTTAACATAGTAATAATTATAAATTTGAAACTTACCACTGCAATTTCACCTAAATTGCAATGTTAATTATTGTTTTTAAATATTTGCAAAAATTAAGTAAAGTCTACTACTCCACGAAACTTATTGCATTCCTGATACAAGTAACATTAAGGAAGCCGTGAAAAAATCAACAAGACTCCAGATGCCGATGTTATTACTGCAATATGTTATATAAATAATATTGTTAAAATATTAAAATGAAAAATAAATCATTACATAACCTTACCGTTTGTTTTAAATTCGCATTTGTAGACTGGAGGAAAAAAAAAGACAGACGTATATCACGGCCTGCTGGAGTATAGATATTTTTGTTTTCTAAAGTTGCCGTCATTAAACAGAAACCAAGATGGAGATTTCATTGCAACTAATTAGATATTCGTCTTTCAGGTATATAATAAACGATCTTCGCACAAAATAATGTACGATACACGAGCGGTATGTTTGTTTTCATGTTCTCGGAAATTAAAAAAGCTCAACTACGTTTCGCTTTTTCAATCTTTTCCTCGAACATGAAAACGTCAACATACCGCTCTTCTAACGTATATTACTATTGTTAAAACCATTAAATGTTGCTATTAATAGGAGCGAGATTATTTTAAAATACCATAAGTTCTGGCTCTTGATGTCATATTTATAAAAGCATCGTGTTGCTAAATGTCAAGTACAACTGTGTTTCAACTTGATCAAGTATTTATTTTATTTTATTGGGTTATTTTACGACGTTGTATCAACATCTCAGGTTATTTAGCGTCTGAATGAAATGAAGGTGATGATGCCGGTGAAATGAGTCCGGGGTCCAGCACCGAAAGTTACCCAGCATTTGCTCGTCCTGATCAAGTATTATATATTATTGTGAGAAGATAAGATGACATTTTTAAATAACTCGCTCCTATCATAGCAACATTTGAAGTGTTCAGAACCATAGTGGGCCAAGCGCCATTTACTAAAACCGTAAAAAACAGGGGTTAAAATGAAGCTATTACCATAATTCAATGGAAACATATAGCAAGTAATATAAAGTATACACATTCAAATTGAATGATATGTCAATCTTTATTAAACTATGGTATTCACTTAACTTTAACCCTTCCTTTCTCCGTTTTTAATAAATGGCGCTTGGCCCACTATGGCTCTGAACCCTTCATTTAATGATTTTAACAAATTTTAATTAATCAAGATTTTTTTATAATTTGGAATGTAATGTTATCATACACAGGCCAGTAATTCTTGTAATATATAATTGAGGGAAGGATGGCAACAACCCACTCCTCATTCCCAATTGTATAACACACATTTTCATAATACGTTCAATAGCGTTAATATTTAATATTTGGTATATTTGATATTATGTATTGCCCGATAATGCCCCAGAAGGATGAAAACGTTTTCATTTACAAATAAATTTAGAACAAGTGTTATATAATAGTACATTATGCAACGAGCCTATAATGGTAGTAATTAAGACGCGAGTATGTTCGTTTATGAAACGAGCGCAAGCGAGTTTCATAATTTTCATACGACCTACCATTATAGGCAAGTTTCATACGACTTTTTATGCTCAACCATATTTATAACTTGAAATTATTCATAAGTATTCATGTTATGGTTATGTAAGTGACGAGCGGAACTGACCTTAATTGTGAGATGTGCGCAGACGCGAAAATATTGATTTTTTCCGAGGCACGAATGTCATTGACCTTGATATAATCTAGAGAATAACATGAAGATTAGTCTTGATATAACCTGGAAATTGATTTAGAATTGAAAAACGAGATGACAAATTGAATTTATTTGAATATTATTTACAATTAAGGCTAATTATTATAGTAACAGAACATAACCTTCTGCGACAGTATTGGATTTCCAGCCTCCGTGACTTTTCGCTAATTGTCTTTGGATTGCATATCCGAGAATAATCGATACTTGCGGTTTTATAATGGTACAATGGTGATTTCTCATTGGCTGAACAACTGAATTATAATGAATAGGTGTACTTTAATAAAGTACATTAAAGGGCTACTACCAGGTGTATAATTACTACATTTCGGCATGGTCGAGCATAAATAAATTTAGGACAAATGTTATAAAATATAACATTTTTTTATATTTATTGAATGTTAAGTAATTAAGATTGATAATTTAAAAACTTCATATGAGTAAAACCGCATATTGGTTTATCCGAAAACCAACATCAATTTTTTTTTTAATTAAGTAAACTTTATTGTACATAAATAAATACATTATAGTTGGCAATAATAGGAACTTACTTACTTACTGGCTTTTAAGGAACCCGGAGGTTCACATAAGCCCCCCATTGGTCCCTTTCCTGAGCAAGATTAATCCAGTCTCTATCATCATATCCCATCTCCCTCAAATCCATTTTAATATTACCTTCCCATCTACGTCTCGACCTCCCCAAAGGTCTTTTTCCCTCCGGCCGCCCAACTAACACTCTATATGCATTTCTGGATTCGCCCATATGTGCTAATTGCCCTGCCCTTCTCAAACGTCTGGATTTAATGTTCCTAATTATGTCAGGTGAAGAATACAATGCGTGCAGTTCTGTGTTGTGTAACTTTCTCCATTCTCCTGTAACTTCATCGCTCTTAGCCCCAAATATTTTCCTAAGCACCTTATTCTCAAACACGCTTAACCTATGTTCCCCTCTCAAAGTGAGAGTTCAAGTTTCACAACCATACAGAACAAACTTTCACATTTTTGACAGCTTCTCAACCGAATAATAACAGGCATTTCCCATATTTATTCTGTATTTAATTTCCTCCCGAGTATCATTTATATTTGTTACTGTTGCTCCCAGGTATTTGAATTTTTCCACGTCTTCGAAGGATAAATTTCCAATTTTTATATTTCCATTTCGTACAATATTCTGGTCACGAGACATAATCACATAAGTCGTCTTTTCGGGATTTACTTCCAAAGCAATCACTTTACTTGCTTCGAGTAAAATTTCCGTGTTTTCCCTAATCGTTTGTGGATTTTCTCCTCACATAATCACGTCATCCGCATAGACAAGCAGCTGAGGTAACCCGTTCAATCCTAAACCCTCTGTGTTATCCTGGACTTTCCTAATGGTAGATTCTAGAGCGAAGTTAAAAAGCAAAGGTGATAGTGCATCTCCTTGCTTTAGCCCGCAGTGAGAATAACAGGAACAGAGAAAGTAAAAAAAAATAATAATAATAAAATAACTTGACACATGGAATACCAGCATGAATTGTAAATTAATTCCGTGCCACATTTTGGTCGCCATAGAAACTCACTGTTGGCGCCCTCCCCAAAAAGTGTGTTCTTATAAAATGACTAATAATTCTGAAGGTTCCTTTATACAGTTACAAGAGACATACCGCAATAATTTTAAACCACAAACCAAGAGCGAAAGCCCTCACGTGGTATCGTGGCCAACAGCGGAAGCGGCACTTATCACAGACAATGATCATTTAACGTAACGTTCCTAGCAAGGCGCTCGCTTTCAGAGCGAAAATTCATTACTGGAATTCTCAGCGAAGGGGCGTACAAATTCAGTATGCGTAGAAACACAAGCACGCACCCACTTGAGTGTCAACACGCACACGCTCCGTCGCTTTGTGTAATGATGCCGCGAGGTTAGGACGGAATTCCTTACGCAATCCTTCTCGGCACAGGAAGACGGGAGAGGTCCGATTACAGAAACGTTCGCAAAGTGGAATCACAGACACAAATTTCTCTACACGGATATATGCAAGGGGCAACGACATCGCTGGGAGTTACGCCTATCCGTGACTTCGCAACATCTCCGAGGCTTGCCAAAGGTCACAAGAAGATAGTGTCGCTCCCTGTATACAAGTGACGCAGCTAAAGAACTCTCGGATTGGAATTGAAATCACGGTCCGAAAGACTTGTTTATAAGCTGTTGTATTACATGGTATGTAAGGAAGTATTCCATCATTTTAAAGACATAAAAAAACCTGGAATTGAATTCTTTATCCATGACCATAACGAAAAACATGCCTTTACTAAGTACTTTTGCGTGTGTAAAGCAGGCTTTTATTCAACATTACTTTATTTCACTAGTGAGATAAAGACTTTACCTCACAGTTTGAACTTTATCTCACGGTTCATTAGTATTTTCCTAGTACCCGGGTACACACGTATACTTTTCCATTGAACTACATATTAGGTTCAAAAAGTTCCCGGAATTTGCTAATATCATAGAAACAACGTACCTTAAACACTATTCTACAGCATTCCTTTCAAAATAGTTGCCTTCCGGAACAACACACTTTTGCCAACGCGTGTAGAGTTCCTGGAAGCACGCCTGGAAGCCATTTTGTGAAACCCGTCTTAGTGCTCTCGTCGCATTTGCGATAACCTCTTCAGCATTGAATCTCCGTCCTTTCAGATGACTTTTAAGACGGGGAAACAGAAAGTAATCAGGTGGTGAGAGATCAGGAGAGTATGGTGGGTGATCCAAAGCAGTTATGTTGTGCTGGCAAGAAAATTCTTTACAATAATTGCGCGATGAGCAGGTGCATTGTCATGCATAAGGAACCAGTTGTTTTCTACCCACTTTTCTGGACGTTTCCTTCTCACTGAGTCCCGGAGGCGAAGGAGGATTTCTACGTACAATTCTTTCATTACAGTACGACCTTCTGGAATGAACTCATGGTGGATGAGACCCTGAGAGTCGAAGAAAACTTCCAACATAACTTTGCCTTTGGAAGTGTCCCTAGGAAATTTTTGCTTCCGAGGGGATGTTTTCAATTTCCACTCAGATGACTGTCGTTTAGGGACTGGGTCGTACAAGTAGCACCAAATTTCATCACCAGCAATAATTTTGTTTAAGAAATCTCTGCAGGAGTTTTGTGTAACAAAACACAGAAGTTGATGTTTGTGCGTTGCCCTGTGGACATAATTACAAAATGCGACGAACAAACAAAACACTATGATAAACAATTGCCTACAACTCAAAACCAACAATCGCCATTATCAACAAACTTTAAGGAAATGACATCATGAATGTTACCAACAAAAGAAAATGTATAATATCCCTTGTTATATATTAATACGAAAAATGGTAGTAAAATTCCGGGAACTTTTTGAACCCAGTAGTATTACTCAAGAAGTTAATATATTAGTTACTAGATGTCACTACTTCTACTTCTTTATTACCATTTCTTAAATATACATACACTCAATCTCCTTCTCTTTTCTCTATCTGCTACGTCGTAATTTGTACATTACATCCATCTTTTTAAAATTTTGTAATAATTTACCGTTTGGGATGCGAGGAGACTTGAACATGCGAAGTTGGGTTTATAGGATTTTAAAACAACACGCGTTAGCCAACTGAGCTAAACAGACACGATGATTAATTAAGTTTTAATATTCCTCTTAAGTTTACAGAAGTAAAATATGAAATTATTTTCATCACAATAGTTCCGTGAAAACTTCTAAATAATCCCTGAAACTTCAAAAAGACGAAAATACACGTTTAAAATGAAAAAATATATATTAAAATTATATAATTAATTATAATTTGTTATTTATCCAACGCCTTAGATACCATTCTTTACTAATCATGGCCTCCTACATCATGACCTACCTAGTAACGTATCGATTCTAAAATCCATGCCATGGTATGTGATTACATGAGGACTTATTTTCAACATATTTTCTTTTATAAAACAATTTTTCGTTATGGCCATGGATAAAATTACGTATGGTACTTGTGAGCGTGATCTTTATTGCACTCGTGTAATTTAAGCACTCGGCTAACGCCTCGTGCTTAAATCTTTCCACTCGTACAATAAAGATGCACTTACCTCACAAGTACCATAAATAACTATTATTTTGTGTTTAGTACAAAAGTTTCTCTTTTATAATGATATATGTGTTAACGGGAGATAAGACACAGAAATGAGTTTGGAGATAAATGAAAATTAAACTTGGAACTCTTGTTGAAAATAATTTTCTACACAAATGAAATACATCGAATGCTAGTATTCTTTTGGTTATTGCACATTCACTTGTATAATTTAACTTGTACTGTATATTCATCTGGTAAACAAAATTGCATCTGCACAAAAAATGACTTATCCCCCTTTACCCGAACACCACTGATATTATATTCTTTCATTCAGTGTTCTGCCCAAGGGCAGGTCTTTCACTGCAAACCCAGCTTTCTCCAGTCTTTCCTATTTTCTACCTTCCTATTTGTTTCCTCATATGATCCATATATCTTAATATACGATATATATATATATATACATATATATATATGCAGATGTGCCCTTTAAATAGCCTCTCTATATTTGGCAAATGCATGTAATTCATACAGCTTCTCTTTTATTTAGTTTTCTGTAAGTTGATATTTTTCAAACTTAAGTGCATTTATTTCTGAAACCACTGAATCACTTTACATGAAATTTTTACAGTATTTTCTTCAGCCTTTGCTGTACAAAGTAGACATTATATTCATTAGATATGTCAAAACAATTATAAGCAATTCATGAACTTTATTAAGTCAATAGACTTCACAGCAGTGTAATTATTGTAAATAGTGAAAATATTACTCCAGTTAAAATTAGTATTAGTACAGGGACATCATTTTATTTTTACTTCAATTTTTATTGTACCTGAGTTTTTTAATGTACTTCACTCCCACCCCTTCTACTAACGAAGTTCCTACTCCACATAGAACCAAGACCGCAGATAGTAAGCAGTACTGAGTTACTGAGTATAGTACGTTCCAGAAATATGTTCGCGTTTTCCAGTGACGAAAGAGCTTTCAATATTGAATCATATTTTCGCACAGGTAGACCTACTGTCCGTTTGCCTACGTCGCATCCCGATTTCCCCCACCTGCTTCTGCTCGCCCCTCTGTAAAAGCTGGGCTGTCTTAGCTCTTTTCTGAAAACATTAATTTCTCTAAGGAATTGGACGTTTACGTAATATTATACAGCTGTTTAATTTAACTTAAATAAAAGGGCCTCGTTAAGTAATTAACTGTCACGTGATTTCCTCCCTTTCTACAATCCTGCGGCATAACCACTTGGACGGACAGTAGATAGCATGTCTGAGTAATTTTATATTTTCGGGTCGGGCAGAAGTGAAGATTGAATTCACAGTACGTAGAGTAGGTACAGAATTATTTCAACATGAGTTACTAGTACGAAGGACGAAACTGGCAATTGGAATTAGATGCAATAGTCTATAGTGCGATAATATGCACAAAAGAACTGAAGCCTGTATCGAAATGAACGGCCACCATTTTCAAAATTGTGTTTAAATATTCATATAATGATTATTTTTCAATTTAACTTCTTTCTCTATATTGTACGCTAATGTGCTGTAGACAGTATAATATACACTGCATAATGAATACGTTCGCATGGATAACTCACTTCGTGAGTAAAAACACTTATTCTAAATACAGTACTGTACTTTGATTAAAGAAAAACCTAATGAAAATTATCAAACTCAAAATCGCGATATTTCCTAGTTTACGTAAATGGATGAACTACTTTTCTTCCATCCTATACCTAGTAGAGTGATTTGTGTTTTACGCCAGTATCATCGAACTCCAGTCTTGGAGGGGGGAGCAAGCGGTGTTTCCGGTTCTCTAAAGGTATAGACAGGTTAATATTAAAAATGTTAGTAAAAATAAAATGATGTCCCTGTATTACTACTAGTTGTAAGTAATTCATAAACTATTCAGTCAGCTGGACACACACACACACACGCACGCACACACACACACACACACACACACACACACACACACACACACACACACACACACACACCCCGCGCGCGCAGAAAAAAATATCAAAATTTGTTAATCAAACTTCAATTTGACTAAATTTTGGTTTAGAATTTACAGTAAGCTATACATTTCTTGCTAACTTAAAAAAATACAAGATATATGAATGAATATTTGGGTTAGTAATGTGCACCTGAAGACTGAGGTACATTTAGCAAAGTGGGGAAAACAGGTTACCAGTTAGGGGCTTTCTTTCGTACTTTAATAAGAAATTAATTATTGTCTTTTATACCACTGAATTCAGAATGATTTGTTGCGTAACCATGGAAATTTTTATTCCACTTTGAAAAAGCCTAGACTTTGTACTGAAATTCCTCCATCGTAAAAGCATCACTACCCGCTTCCCTTAAGGGGAGGGGATGGTGAAATTTCTAATTCCTTTGTTATTTGTTTAATACTTTCAATTTTTTGGTACGTCACAGAAAAGTAAGTGAAATCTTAAATTCAATGCCAAAAAGTATTTGGAAATTAAAAGGGGAAGGGGGCAAATTTAACAAAAAAAAAAAGACTTGACTTAGGTATTTAGTATAACCTATATAACTCAGTCGGTTTTTAAGATAATCACAAAAATGTTTCACCATTTCACTCACAAAAAATCAAATGTACAAACTGTCTATATTAGATTTTTAATATTTCACCTGGGTACAATAATACAAGCTTATGAACATGATTAATTATTATTTTATGGTCAGTGATTTGCATATAGGAAATTATTTTCACATACAGGCTGTGAACGATATAAAGTGCCAAACAAAATACAAAATACTGGTGATAGAGCATAAATTACTGAACAAAAAGGTGCAATAAAATTTTTCTGTAACGTTTGTGGTTAACCTACAAAACAATGTAATCTGTGAGTCTAATGTTTTTGAAAATGGTAGTACAACAGCTCAAAATGGACAGTAACATAACAAAAATGTACTGCATTACAAGATAGAAAAAGATCGTGTTTTCTCGTCGGTCCGCACTCTGTCTATAACAATAAAAAATAATGGGACCAAGACAATTCCCTAGAGTTCCTTCTATGGAACAGCAAAACTTGGAGTGAGACAAGTGGCCAACAGACTTGGAGTTCGCATATTCAGTCCAGCGAATAGGGATTATAAAGAATGGACACTTCGCGTCGGTACCTTTGATGTAGCCGGACTGATTTCAATGACCTTCAAACCAGTTTGAGCATGAGATTCTGCTTTCTCCCTAGAGTTGGCGCTGACATCACACCAGCTAGCAGTCGACACAGCGGAAATATAACACATATAATTAATACATCTAGGTACATTATGTACTCAAATAAAATAAATTGGATCCATAAAATAATAAATCCGTCATTAACTGTAATGTCTAGACTCTAGAGATCCTTTATAATGAGAGTTGAGACGTTGACCCCAACAACAATTAAAATACGTAATGATTTGATAGCACTGGAAATGGAAAAACGAAACTCTTACGAGAAGTAAAACCATATACCTATATTATATTGTATACAAATATCAAACGAATTTGATACTTAATTTTATAATTTATTATATTATCTATACTAATAATAAATCTGTAGCCGAAATTTTTCTGGTAATTTTCGATTTTTCAAAAATAATTGGTCCTAACATATACAATTAACCACCCTGAAACAGAAAATCGCTTTTTTGAAATTTTTGTTTGTATGTCTGTCTGTCTGTATGTCTGTATGTTTGTTACCTTTTCACGCGATAATGGCTGAACGGATTTCGATGAAAATTGGAATATAAATTAAGTTCGTTGTAACTTAGATTTTAGGCTCTATGGCATTCAAAATACATTATTTAAAAGGAGGGTTATAAGGGGGCCTGAATTAAAGAAATCGAAATATCTTGTCTATTATTCATTTTTGTGAAAAATGTTACATAACAAAAGTTTCTTTACACATAATTTGCGATAACTTTTATTCCTTGAAAAATTTTGATAGGACTGATATTTAATGAGATAAATGAGTTTTAAAATTAAAATAACTGCCATCTAAGGCCGTATAATGAAATAAAAAAAAATGACTTCGTATAAGGGGCCTTGGACAGCAACAATCGAAAGCTATGAAAGATAGCCTACAGAGAATGTTTCTGTGTTTGTATGAAGTAATATCGGAAGTTAAATTAACCGATTTGTATAATTAATTATCACCATTGGAAAGTGCAGTTTCTCTAATGGACATAATGCTATAATGTTATTACAGTAACTTCTGATACAATATAATATAATATAATATAATATAATATAATATAATATAATATAATATAATATATGTAATGTAATATTATATAATATAATTTAAGTTATTTGAAGGGTTCAGAACCATAGTGGGCCAAACGCCATTCACTGAATACGTAGAAAACAAGGGTTAAAATTAAGTTATTACCATAATTCAATGGAAACCTATAACAAGTAAAATAAAATATACACATTAAATCTAAATGATGTCAATTTTCATTAAACTATGGTTGCATGTAATAAAAATTAGAAACACGTTAAAGGAATTGCCATTGCACCAAATGAGTGTCTCTGGACCAAAATGATCGCATTTTAATTATTTGGATGCAATTTAAATTAAGTAACATATTAAACGATTTACCCTTCTATCAAACACGAATGTTCCCTGGATCAAATGTCCTATTTTAATTATGTAATTACTTTATATTTATTTCTAACAGGTGCAGCGGAGCGCACGGGTACGGCTAGTATAAAATATTATTATTACAACTAGTTTGTCATTGATAAATAAGGAAAAGCTGTTAACTTGAATTTATTTGAAGCAAAGCGTTACTGGATTATGCAGTAAGGTAGGCGATGTTTGGATTCTGTGTCTCAACTCTATTCTCAATTATTATCTTAGCGTATGCTCGATTACACTAACCTCTAGCGCTTGAAAGTGGAACTATACGCTGGCGCACAGAGAAACAAAATACAGGAAAATTCGCTCAGTGTCCATTCTTGATAATCCCTATTCGCTGTTCAGTTTTTCTCATCCCCGAACTCTCTTGCAAGGATGCGTTGTCACGTTCTCTTCCCATTTCCCCCTTACATTAATTCTTCCAGACCAAGACAGTGAAGTTTGAATGGAATAGAAACGGTTTCAGATGAGTGCGAAAGATAAACAAGAAAATAAAAATGAAGACAGATCAATGGGTGCAGAAAATATATAAAACTGATTTCAGATCAAAACAAAGGATTTTTGAGAAAGAAGACACCAGTTTCAGGTTACATAGGAAGCCGACTACAAAAAAAAAAAAAAAAAAAAAAAAAACGTGTCTCCCAACACAGAGGAATGACTAGTTGACCAGCGAAACTGTAGAGTTTTCCTCCAAGGCACAAGCTACAAAACCTTCGAGAAACTGAGAGTGACGTCTGGGTCACATTTCTGTCCAGTCTGCTTGGGGCCGAGACCGGAATTCTTTCTTACAAGGAATGCTCTGTAACAAAGTTTTCGTTTTTAGGGAATGTGGAATGTCGTGAGAAAATGCTTCTCTGGAACTCTCGGTTTCCGTACAACATTCAAGGCTAGCATTCCTCAGGGTGTGTAACACTAGATACATCTGAGATTACAACAGATTTTATCACATCTCCGCCTTGTATCTGGGTTTGTATCTACAAGATATTTGTTCAAACAAGCAGCTCTAATTCCACAGATGGTAAGTTCAGATGAGATTCACTTTTACCGGGAGAATTGTTATTGTTTATACACAAAAGAGGAAAACTGAAATTTCAAATATGATAAAAATTGAATAATTTTAAGGTAAAAATTTTCCAGGACCGGGCATCGAACCCGGGCCTTTTGCTGAGCACGCCAACGCTCTACCGACTGAGCTACCCACAAATTCTACCAGACACCGATTCAATCTTTGAGGTATGTGAATATAAACAGGGAAAAATTGAGTCGGTGTCTGGTAGAGTTCCTGAGTAGCTCAGTCGGTAGAGCGTTGGCGCGCTCAGCGAAAGGTCCCGGGTTCGATGCCCGGCCCCGGAACAATTTTTCCCTTGAAATTATTTCAATCAGTTTCACAAGGAGCTATACCTGAAAGCCATATTTGCATGATAAAAATTGTTTTATGTGAAACATTTCACAGCGTGTTTAGAGAAGGTCATTGATTTAATTCCCAATAAGCTCAGTCAGACAATTTAAAAGAGCAGTATATTATGGTAATATATGATTGAAATAATTCTAGTTTTTTTTCTTTGAATATGCAGAAATTTGATCCGAACAAATGTAACATTTTAAAATTCCTTTTCAGAAGGAAACGTTACATTTGTTTGCACAAATTTCTGTACATTTTAAAGGAAAATACTAAAATTCTTTGAATCATTTATTTTAAAATGACTGAGCATATTGGGAATTCAATCAATGGCTTTCCCAAAGCACACTATGAAATGTTTCATATAAAACAATTTTTATCTCGAAAAGGAAGCAAAAATGAGCAAAATCGTATTACACTTTTTTGTTTGAAATACCCCAAGGAATAACTCCCTGCAATTAATGACATTACTTACGAATCACCCTGTATATTGTACAGAATATAGCTAGAAATAAATATATATTATATAAGAAATCACTACTTTAAATTTTGAAATTACAAAAATATTAAATTACCCGAAAATAACTGAAATTTCTTAAAACCCGCTAAAATACACTCCGACCACAATTTTACCTCAAAATCGGACAGTTACTCGCCGATTGGCAACATTGCACTGAACACCAAGAACATAGGTCTCGGCTGACGTCAGTAGCGTGGTTGCATTGTTACCAGTTCTCAAGTTATTCTGTCATTCTCATTACTAGACACACCACGCATACACATCAGAGAGAGATTGTGTTTTGTGGGAATACTTTTGTTCCATTCTCCAGTAAATGCCTTTAAGTACGCATAGAAACCTCTCTCACTGTCAACATTTGTTACTCTGAACCACAGTGCTTCAAGATGCCTACTAACTCTAACTGCAAAGTCACTATGGTTTTCAGTAACTCTCTATGCACTTCCGTCACGTAGTCCTTATTGCGCGCATTAAATGAAATTACTAACTCTTCAATTTGCAACGTCATACATATTCCAAGAAAAATCTCCATGGAAACATCCTTTTAAGATGTAGGGTTTTTATACACACTCTATTATGTTTCGTCAATTGAAGCCAATGAACTCTGTTAAAACAAAAGATTTTGCCTTCCGTGCTGATTCTTTTTCAAGGTCTTCACATTTTGAATAAAATTACACGAATTGCTTCACTTCCTTGCGCCACAAAAATAACAATATAGGAAATGAAAAATGAAAATATTTAAATAATCCTTTACACAACTTGATTACACAACTTTTAACACTGTATCACTTCGGAATATGTATGATAAGAACTTTGTGTTAAATTTTAACGGACCTTGTTAACATTTTTTCGACCTATTTTCGGTCATCTTCGGAACTGGTTGTTGTTGGTCTTGGCGCCTCTTGTTTCCTGTGTGGGTGCGTTCGTAGTGTAGAGTCAAAGAGTGTCAACACACTAGAACAATATGAAATATACAGACACAAGAAAACACACCCCAACGATATTCTCAACACACAACTCAATTTCAAAACACACACACTCTTTGACTCTACACTACGAACGCACCCACACAGGAAACAAGAGGCGTCAAGACCAACAACGACCAGTTCCGAAGATGACCGAAAATAGGTCGAAACATGTTAACAAGGTACGTTAAAATTTAACACAAGAAAGTTCTTATCATACATATTCCGAAGTGATCCTTTACAATATGAGGATAAAGGGAATAATGAGAAAAATAAAGCATAGTAGTATAAACAGAAAAATGTGGAAAGATGATGATGAAAATGGGACAAGAAAAAAGACAAAGAATGAAAAAACGGGGTGGTAAACATAAAGGAAAAGAGAGAACAGTATTTGAGGGAAAATTAATGAGGCAGATGCGGGAAATGGGAGAGTGAATCAGATAAGGAAACGAAAAAATGAGGAAGAAAAGGAGTGAAAACGGAAAACAAGATGCCAAAAGAAAAATGGGAAGTAATTTGGAATGATGAAGACGAAGAGAAAAGAAAAAGGAAGAGAGGGAATGAAAGATAAGAGCACAAAAGGTAAGTATGAAGAGGAAATAGGATTATGGGAAAAAGAGCTACCTTATTAGAGTTAAGGCCTTCTGTACACAACTTTTTGAGGAGTCCAGTACTCATTAGGCCCACTATTCTCAGGTGTGGATTCTAATATAACGGCCTTCTCTTGAAAATTTGCTTCAAATTTTCTTCTTTCCTCTTCATTCTCAGTTTTTCCATGATCAATTTCTTCGACATTTGTGTTCCTCTTATCTTCTTTAGACGAAAATCTACTTCGCCTATCAGGAGGACATGATCTCAGCTAATATCTGCTCCTGGTAAAGTCATTGCATTCTTAATAGTGTTGTGGGATTTAATCGATTAATCGATCAATTTCTGTTATAAGATTAATCGATCAAAAATATTTTATCGAATAATCGAGTCGATTAAAATTAATCGGTTGTAGTTGATATTAATTATTATTTTAATACAAACTCATACTAAAAATTCCCGATATTATTTCTCTCTTGGAAATTGCTTACTTAAAAACACAACAGTACTCTTATTTTCTAACTGTAAACCAGGTAGTGTAGGGAAAATCTCTGCACAAACACTTCAGAAAGATTTGGAGATATGAGGACAGTGACCTAGTCTACCTCTATTGAAAGTCGAAACATAATGGGAAACCCTTATTAAGTTTTATGGTTTTCCAAGAAAACTTCCACCTTGTTGTCAGCTCATCTTCCTAGCATATGAAATACATACTGTTCTGGGATTCGTTCCCCTCAGCCCTTATAAAATAGCCATGTCTACACTATGTGCAAGTGAGAGCGTAACGATCTTCTTCTTTTTCTAAATCTGGTAATTTGGATTACAATAAGGGCCAGTCTTCTATTTCGACCGCTGTACTTTTGCAGGTGTTTGCAGTTTCTGTACTGAGTTTGTATATGAAGATTGTGTGTTTAGTTTGATAAAGAAAAAAAAAATCAGTTTTCTGTGATTTGTGAAAAGTGTAAACTCCATTATGTCATATGAGAATTTGGGAAGTAAACTCGGCGAAACGTTTGGATTTAAATTGAACGATCGTGGAGAAGTGCTTGACAGAAAAAAGTTTTTTTTTTTTTTTTCGTGTTACGTGATGCTGGAAATATTGTTACTAAACGTAGAGCGGCACTTAATTCGGAGCATGTGAATGCACTCACATGTTTAAAATCACGGATGAAGCAGTATTAACTAGGTGAGTTCTTCATACTGTTTGTTATTTATGTTTGTCTCAAAAATTCCCGGAGAAATTGACACAATAAATTATAAGCCTCATAATAAATATGTTGGTAAGTAATTAAAATAGTTGTTTTGTAATATAACGGTACAATATATACAGATATACAACACTTAATACTCATGCTTATCAGCGAACGTGGCCTAAGCTAAATTTAACAATAATTGAGTATTACAGTTTAAAACATTTTTTCAACTCGATCAAAACTTGATCAAATTCAAATAGTTAATCGATTAAATATTTTGATCGATCGACAGCACTAATTTTTAAGCAATTTCGAAATCTTTCCTGTACTAGTACGTAATCTATCTGGCAAAAATATGAGCTTTAAACCTGCGATTTGTTGACGGTGATCATCGCTGACGATTGTCGCCTCGAGTTGCTAGCAGTTAAAATGAATGCGCACGGTTTCTTTACAGCGATGATCGCCAACGTAGATCGTTAGACGCGACGTAGATTGTTGGAGATTGCTTCTGAAGCAAATTCAGAAAGTACATCGCCGCATATATGTTCAATAATCGATATTTATGGAAGTTCATGTAGAAATACATATTGAATTGAGTTACGGCAGGAAAACAAATGAGAATTGACAGCGATGTACGCTGATAAAGAAACCACTTCCTGACAATCATCGCCAGCGTTTATAATCGCAGGCTATGTGCGTCAGGCGATGATCGCCGTAAACAAACCGTAGTTTTAATTAGGGGAAAATACTATTTACATAATAACATTATAAATACAACTGAATTCTTTGTACACAATAAAAGAAACGAAAAATAAAATAAACATAGTGGAATGCATTGCATTAAATATTTGCAACGCGTTAGGTCTGGTAATTCATCGTAAGATATTCTTCAAATTTACATTTAAAAGAAATCAATGTTCGGCAGTCCTTGACTTCAGGCGGCAGAGAATACAGAGATGATGTGTGAAGTGGAATTTCTAGCATTTTATCGTGTTGTCGTTTAAGTGAGTTAGAAAGTGGAGAAACTGAAAATACTTTTTTAGGAAGAAGAAAAGAGAAGAGGAAGTGAAAAGATGACTACAAGGAAAATGAGAACTAAAAGAAAAAGAATAGAAAAGAAAGAGATGAAAGAGACAAAAATTATAGGAGACATGAAGGTGAAGAGGGGTAAAAGAAACTGATAACGTCTCTGCCTACGTCAGGCATGTCAGTTGATGCCCACAAGAGCAAGCGCGCGCTTTAGAGCCCAGGAGAGCCTGAGCGCTTTACAGCGGAAAGGAAAGAGACAAACGAAAGAGGTTGTATATGGCGCTTCGTCGAGCTATATTCAGGGATGGCCAGCACTGATTCAATAGATAAAAGGAAGAGAACTTATTAAAACTGTATCCACGTTAATTTTTAGATTTGCCTGAGAAGTATAAGTCCATTATAAGAATGTAAGTTTTAATTTTAATGCTCATTTTTCACAAGTTTGATTTTTTTATTCAAAAGAAATATTTTCTCAACTTTCCGTATAGAAAAGTAAAATTTTCAGGTATAGACCTATTTATTTACTAGCTTTACAGAATGTTTTCGTAAATCTAATATACCGTATATACGTATTACTGAAGATAGTGTATTGAAATTTTTGAAAATATTCGCATGGAAATTGTTTGTAAGAAAATGAATTAACAAAGCAACTACTGTTACATCATAAGCAAAAGATACGTGCCCATGTGTTGTAAAAATGTCACAAATATCACCTTAAAAGCATAATGCGATAAGAGTTTTGCTATGTAATATTAGTTACACTTAAAACAGATACAGTACCTAGGTAACTTTACTTTGTACTGTGATATTGTTTTGATTAGTTTATTGATTACTTCTGTAAGGCTAATCAACATAAATTCCAACTTATCATGTCATACTCAATCACTTTCTTTATGAATGATGTGTTTCATGCACTTAATACAGTATAATATTATACTACTATGGAATTTAAGTGAATATTTCTTCTTAACTCTCTATTATGTTATTAAGATTTAAAACACAAGTGAAATATTAAGAAATCAGTGTTAGTACTTTTGTTTTACAGACAATATAGATAATATTAAATAGAAAGAAGCCATATAAAAATAACGACATAAAATTTCACGTTTCGTTTGAAGTTTGTGCACCACTGTTTTCTTAATCCAACAGGTTGCTTATTCATATACACAACCCTTCCTCTTTCCATACTTAGCGCTTGCTGCCCGCGCACGACGTCAAGGTCGGAAAAATGCGCTTGCTTTGACATCACTGGCCTACGTGTTCTGAATTTAAAGTCACCCTGCAGACCACAGGGGTGGGGCTTAATGTTGAAAATAAAACAATGTCGTTCCTTGTAAATCATAGGAACCATGGGAACGGTCGTCTATGATGTTCAGCGCCGTAAACAAACCGAATCCATACAATTCGCGCCTCCCGGGCTGACATCACACAGCGATGTGGGTCGAGGTCCGAACCCGTGCCAAAACCACGTGGGAGCGTCGTTCTTTGTCTGATTAGCGAGGTGACAGAACTGCCTGAAGGTTGCGGTCGGCTGTTTGGCACGCTTTCGCATCATAACGCCCGACGTCGAGGTGGTCGATCTCGTGCTATTCGCGGAGCCCTGACTCACACCGCGAGCCAGACAGAGAAGAGCAGGTTCACAAAGAAATCTGCATTGTTTATTAAACAGCCCTCGATTCAGCTTCTTAGACACTGGTCTGGTTTCATAGCACTCTTCTGAGGGCGCCAGAAGTCTGTTTCTATGGAAACAAAATGTCGCCATATAGAACGGTGGGTTAGTTCCAGAAATGTCCGTAAGCACACATACAGTCTAAATCTATTGCTACGTATGTTTTTTTGTCCAAAATTTACAGGAGAGACATAAAACTGTTTTTTATACATTCTATTTGAACCGCTGAAAAGCACAATAATCAGTAAGAATGTAGTATTCTTACTGATTATTGTGGTTTTCAGAATGTAGTATTCTTACTGATCATTGTGCCTTTCAGAATGTAGTATTCTTACTGATCATTGTGCCTTTCAGAATGTAGTATTCTTACTGATTATTGTGCCTTTCACAATCTAGTATTCTTTCTGATTATTGTGCTTTTCAGAAAGTAGTATTCTTACTGATTATTGTGCCTTTCAGAATGTAATATTCTTTCTGATTATTGTACTTTTCAGAATGCAGTATTCTTTCTGATTATTGTGCTTTTCAGAATGTAGTATTCTTACTGATTATTGTGCCTTTCAGAATGTAGTATTCTTAGTGATTATTGTGCTTCTCAGAATGTATTCTTACTGATTATTGTGTTTTTCAAAATGTAGTATTCTTACTGATTATTGTTCTTTTCAGAATGTAATATTCTTACTAATTATTGTGCTTTTCAGTGGTTCAAATGGTTAGAATGTATAAATAATAAACAGTTTTATGTCTCTCCTGAAAATTTTGGAAAAAATCACATAGCCTACGTGGTATTATATCTAGGCCATCGAACAGCAGCAGCAGCAGCAGTAGTAGTAGTAATAGTACGTATGAGTCACTGTTCACGAATTCACGTTAAGAAACCTTCTGTATGGGTGGTAAGCTATATCAAGGCTGCACTTCCTGTTCTCCAGATATTCTAAATTTCTGGATACTTTCCGGAAAACCTAGCTAGACGGTGATGGACAATCGAAGTCCCAGCTGTTGGGCTGAATTCCAAGACTTTGTGTTCAGCTTATTGTATTAGATCATCAGCTGCTTTCTCCCCCTACACTGTGAATCACCGGGTAACTTACAACGGATCCGGAATCCAATATTTACAGTCCGATGACAAAATAATGCGTCAACACGAGGTGGGCCCACTTCAACTGCTGCAGACAAAGATTTATACCAGAGATATGAACTCTCATGCCGATGAGGGGCTTTTATTAAAATTCAGCAGAAGTTAATAATAGACGCTAGTTTTATTGGTTAATACGGAGCGAATAAAGGGGAAGCTTCAGCATCAGTGGCGTGGAACAAGGAATTGTGTGTGCTTACGTACAGATGGCTTTTAGAAAACCCGGAGGTTCATTGCCGCCCTCAAATAAGCCCGCCATCGGTCCCTATCCTGAGCAAGATTAATCCAGTCCCTACCATCATATCCCACCTCTCTCGAATCCATTTTAATATTATCTTCTCATCTTCGTCTCGGTCTCCCCATAGGTCGTTTTGTTTCAGTGAAATTTGAGTTTCTCGAGTGCAAAGAAGCCTATGAACACTTTCTGTAACTTCTGCTCCAATCATATTGCAGCGTTCTGGTGACAAATTCTTATGCACGTGCGTAGTAGACAATAAGGTGACTTCTTGTTTTGAATAACTGTTCCTTTAATCACAATCTTCATCCATCATAACATCCAAATATTGTAAATTTGTACAGTTAGGAATGCACTTAGGCCTAATTAATTCAGTACTTTTCTGACTGCCAAGATTTGTCCAAATGATTCTTTGACAACAGTGCATTGTATGCAGGTGTAAGATTGCAATATAGAACATTATGCAACGAGCCTATAATGATAGTAATTAATAAGCGAGTATGGATGTTTATGAAAAGAGCCCAGATATATACATTTTATTTGTATCTGACAAGATCGGAAGTGACCTTGTTCTAGGTCATGAATTGTGAGATGTGCGCAGACGCGAAAGTATTGATTTTTTCCGAGGAACAATAATGTCATTGACCTTGATGTAATCCCGTTAAACTTGATACAACCTTGATTATTGAATTCGACATTGAAAAACGAGATGACAAATTGAATTTATTTGAATATTATTTACAATTAACGCTAATTATTATAGTAACAGAACATAACCTTCTGTGACAGTATTGGATTTCCAGCCTCCGTGACTTTTCGCTAATTCTCTTTCGATTGCATATCCGAGAATAATCGATACTTGCGGTTTTATAACGGTACAAAGCTGACTTGTCTTTGGCTGAACACCTGTAAGCTGAGTTGACATTGGCTGAACACCTGTACTTTAATGAGTAAGTGTACTTTAATGACATGCATTAAAGGACTGCTACCAGGTGTATAATTACTACATTTCGGCATGGTCGAGCATAAAATAAAATATATATCCTGTAATCTGTTTCAATGTCTGAGTTTCTTCTGTATTCCATTTTTCCCATTTTCCGAATTTTTAATCTTGGTTTAAGAACGACATTGCTAAAAATATAACAAAATATGTTTTTGTATGTGCTAAAAGCTGAAATATGCTTTAATCCCTTACATAAACATATACACAGAGGGTAAAAAAGGCACAAAATTTAAATGGTTATATTCCAGTACCTAATGAAAGTTTATTTCACAGGCAAATTTCACAGTCCTTGTAGACAGGGAAAGTACTGTAACATTTAATTTTTTAACATTTATTAAACATTATTTTTTATTTTTTGTAAGACAGTGCAAAATCGATCGTTTATGCCGAATTAACCATTATGGTCTTACGAGTTCAGCAGGCCAAGCCGTTTGTTGTGCTATCATCATTTGTTTTCTTCCGTTTTGAGTTCTCATTTTGTGAATAATGGGTCGCTTAACAAACGAAGACAAGATTTTCATTAAACATTTGCACCAATATGATAATTTATCTGCCCGTCAAATTGTAAGGAACTAGGCTCAGCGAGAATGGTCTTTTTCAAGTGTACAACGATTGATTAGCGAGATACGGACATGATATCCCTCCTGAGAGATTATTGCGTGAAAGATCGCATTTCTCAGATTCTCTGATGGTTTCCGCTGGAGTTTCAAACGATATCTTAATCCTATGGACTATTTTGTATGGAGTAAACTACAAAAATAGTTTACTATAAAACAAGAATTCGTAATACTTAACACTTAAGACAACGCCTTCTTGAATGTTGGGGCCGGCTTGATCAAAGACAGATATCCAGTGCTATTGGACAGTAGAGAAGACACCTACAAATGGTTGTGCGGGCAAATGGCGGTCACATAGAGCATCATTTTTAATTTTGATTATTTGAAAGATCATTAATTATTATTAACTCTGTGGCCGGGAGGGAGAAGGTCTTAAGTAAAAATTTTATACTTTTCAGGAGAGCAGTAGAAAGATTGAAATTGGTTTCAATTAAGCTTATAGAGTTTTTTTTTTTAATTTTTGACGGATATTATTTGTTTATATTTCTTCTAAAATAGGTAATGTTGCTGATTTAACTATTTTCTTGATTATTTCCGAAAATAGCCGCACTTAAGCCCTTTTAAGACTACAACCCAAATTGAGTAGAAGGGATTATTTAAACATAAGACCTTTTTCATGTCAAAATAAATGAGAAATGTAAATTATTAGGAATGCAAAATGGGTCTTAAACAATTATAGGGCTGTTTACCCTGGTGCTTAAAGTTTTAAAAGGAAAGGGCATCAGTATGTGATAAAATGGCTAAAATACAAGTTAGACCTTTTTAATAGGGAAGCATGGAAAGTAAACATGTGATGGTTTCTTAGGAATAAAGTATTAAATATTCTTAGCCCTTTATTCTGTGTGTGCTCGATTCAAAAAGTACTTAGGACATTTGGTAACGCTCTAAAAATCCAGTCAGGAGTCTTATTTGACTTTAGCTGTTTTACCAGATTGTAGAGAATTGTTTCCGCTTTCAGAATATATAAAAATCTCATTTTAACAAAAAACTGACTTAATACCTTTTTCCTCCCGGCCACAGGATATTACCGACTTTCAGTTTCTGCATTTTGAAGTAATAAATTGTCTTCAAAAACCACATTTTTCGCATCATTATGTATTGACCTGCATAAGATTTTAATTGAGCCTCAAAAAACATCATAAAAAGTTCTGCTCATCCTTAAAGTCTACACTTTCCAACAGTATATTCATTATAAATTAATGTTATGTATTTCCGAAAATAGAGTATTTCTAATTTTGTGCCTTTTTCTTGGTCCACTATGGATATACCTATAAATCTTGACCTTTCGTTACAAATAACTTGAATGCATTTATATAGTGCCAGCATATGATTTGCAAGTAAGGAATAAAAGATGTAAATATGCTAAAATCCGCCCTCTTAATGAAACATTCGCGTAGGCTGTTCTGAGACTAGGGTGGCCAATTCCGCCACTGCAGAGGCAAGAGCGTGCGGAATTTAGTGGTTCGCAGGGACGTTTTATTACTGCTGTACGAACACCATTCTGCCAGATGACGTTTATAATATTGAGAGCGGAAGTAGCTTCACGAGTACATCAGGGCTGTCCATTTTCAGCCATATGAAGTCATTAATATGGTTCTGCGTTTCCAGTACAAGTACAATAGACGCAGACTGGATTTTCGACTCAGAAATTGACAATATTATTTCTCCCATAGAGAATGGACGTTTGTGTCCTTTGACTATGGTCTTTTAGATAATATATTGGGATATCAAATTACAATACTCTCTGCAGAATCTGTAAAATGTTCACATAATGGCTAACAATCCATTGTACAGTCCCAGAAACAAAAAAATGGCCTGACTATTGAAGATTCTTACAGAAAACGATCCACACCACAACGATTTAACAACGGTTTTCAATTCAATATTATTTGAATAGTGTTACAGGAAGGTATTTCACAACTGAAGCAAAAAGCACGAAATTAAATTGAAAATAACATCAAATTAATGTCTAAGAGTCATTATTAAACAAACACGAAAAAGTACGACAACTCCGATTATGACAATTCATCGCAAGTATTCCGATATCTCTTGCTAAAGTGCTTCCTGGAATACTTACGAAGTTCAGGGTTCGGATACTGTTGAGGAAATATTTTTTAAATTAATTATGCATGTTATTTTTCGTTTACCATCATTCTATTATACATGATAGTAAGACTCAGTGGAATTGAACGGGTTACATCAGCTTCTTGTCTATGCGGATGACGTGAATATGTTAGGAGAAAATCCACAAACGATTAGCGAGAACACGGAGGTTTTACTTGAAGCAAGTAAATCGATAGGTTTGGAAGTAAATCCCGAAAAGACAAAGTATATGATTATGTCTCGTGACCAGAATATTGTACGAAATGGAAATATAAAAATTGGAAATTTATCCTATGAAGAGGAGGAAAAATTCAAATTTCTTGAAGCAATACTAACAAATATAAATGACATTCGGGAGGAAATTAAACGCATAATAAATATGGGAAATGCCTGTTATTATTCGGTTGAGAAGCTTTTTATCATCTAGTCTGCTGTCAAAAAATCTGAAAGTTAGAATTTATAAAACAGTTATATTACCGGTTGTTCTGTATGGTAGTGAAACTTGGACCCTCACTTTGAGAGAGGAACAGAGATTAATGGTGTTTGAGAATTAGGTTCTTAGGAAAATATTTGGGGTAAGAGGGATGAAGTTACAGGAGAATGGAGAAAGTTACACAACGCAGAACTGCACGCATTGTATTCTTCACCTGACATAATTAGAAACATTAAATCAAGACGTTTGAGATGGACAGGGTATGTAGCACGTATGGGGGAATTCAGAAATGCATATAGAGTGTTAGTTGAGAGACCGGTGGGAAAAAGACCTTTGGGGAAGCCGAGACACAGATGGGTGGATAATATTAAAATGGATTTGAGGGAGGTGGGTTATGATAATAGAGACTGGATTAATCTTGCTCAGGATAGGGACCAATGGTGGGTTCCTTAAAAGCCATTTGTAAGTAAAAATAGTAGTAGTAATAATAATAATAATAATAATAATAATAATAATAATAATAATAATAATAATATATCATCTAGTCTGCTGTCAAAAAATCTGAAAGTTAGAATTTATAAAACAGTTATATTACCGGTTGTTCTGTATGGTTGTGAAACTTGGACTCTTAATTGGAGAGAGGAACAGAGATTAAGGGTGTTTGAGAATAAGGTTCTTAGGAAAATATTTGGGGCTAAGAGGGATGAAGTTACAGGAGAATGGAGAAAGTTACACAACGCAGAACTGCACGCATTGTATTCTTCATCTGACATAATTAGGAACAATAAATCCAGACGTTTGAGATGGGCAGGGCATGTAGCACGTATGGGCGAATCCAGAAATGCGTATAGTGTGTTAGTTGAGAGACCGGAGGGAAAAAGACCTTTGGGGAAGCCGAGACACAGATGGGTGGATAATATTAAAATGTATTTGAGGGAGGTGGGATATGATGATAGAGACTGGATTAATCTTGCTCAGGATAGGGACCAATGGTGGGTTCCTTAAAAGCCATTTGTAAGTAAAAATAGTAGTAGTAATAATAATAATAATAATAATAATAATAATAATAATAATAATAATAATAATAATATATCATCTAGTCTGCTGTCAAAAAATCTGAAAGTTAGAATTTATAAAACAGTTATATTACCGGTTGTTCTGTATGGTTGTAAAACTTGGACTCTTAATTGGAGAGAGGAACAGAGATTAAGGGTGTTTGAGAATAAGGTTCTTAGGAAAATATTTGGGGCTAAGAGGGATGAAGTTACAGGATAATGGAGAAAGTTACACAACGCAGAAGTGCACGCATTGTATTCTTCATCTGACATAATTAGGAACAATAAATCCAGACGTTTGAGATGGGCAGGGCATGTAGCACGTATGGGCGAATCCAGAAATGCGTATAGTGTGTTAGTTGAGAGACCGGAGGGAAAAAGACCTTTGGGGAAGCCGAGACACAGATGGGTGGATAATATTAAAATGTATTTGAGGGAGGTGGGATATGATGATAGACACTGGATTAATCTTCCACAGGATAAGGACCGATGGCGGGCTTAAGTGAAGGCGGCAATGAACCTCCGGGTTCCTTAAAAGCCAGTAAGTAAATAATAATAATAATAATAATAATAATAATAATAATAATAATAAAATAATAAAATAGTCCCTTACTTTGACTGTATGTATTGAAATCTTAATATATATATATATATATATATATATATATATATATATATATATATATATATATATATATATATATTAACGACTATCTCACACGCATGCGTGTCTCTTAATAGTAAACGCACATGAAGTCTGTAGTAAACAGCCTCTATGTAACGGATACTACTTCCATTATGTACGATTATAATTATTATTGGAATCCCGTGTCTTGTCATACGATATGAAAACATCTGAAGATGCGCGAAGTGTCGGGAATTTCCCGTCGGCGAATAACCGCAGGAAGCCAACTCCCAGGAGCATCCTGTGATAGACCAACTTGTCACGTACTGTATGTACTTAGTCCGACACTGATGTTTTTCCTATATTCTTAACAGGCAAGGCGGTGGATTTCCACTGCACGAGATCCAACTGGTAATATATACATTTTTTCTGGTACTGTTTGAGGCAACAAATCTAACGGATCCGGCTTCTGACTCTAATAGAGAAGTGAAGATTCTTCATCTTTCCAGATAGATAAGGATATCTTGGGTTTGTGGTAGGCCTCTATTGTTGTTTCCTTACTTGGTTATTTAACGACACTGTATCAACTAGTCGGTCGATGGAATTGATGATAGCGAGATGAGGCCAAGGATTCCCTAGATTACCTGACATTCGCCTTACAGTTGGAGTAAAAGTCGGGGAAAAAAACAGCCAAGTAATGAGCCCAAGCGGGAATCGAACTCACGGCCGAGTGCAACTCCGTATCAGCAGGCAAACGCGTTACCGCCTGAGCTACGCTGATGGCTCTCTATTGTTATTAGTAGGGACCGGATTTTTATGTAATATCAAGGAGTAAAATATGTATATATTTTTGTAAGAAAAATAAGCTGAATGTGTACCAAAATATGTAAAATCATGAAAATATTTAGTATCAATATCTGCCAGGTATAGGATAGGTAAGACTCTCCAGTTGTGATTTCATATTGCACCCGACTTTTTTACCTCACACTTGACACATTACTATTTTTCCATCTGTAGTGAAAGCTTCGTCCATCGCAATCCATTATTTTATTTTTGTCGTTAGGGTTGAAGACACAGAGGCCATTTTAGTTAGTTAAAAGCAGTAGATAAACTCGCTTGCACTTTATACTGTAGAGAGAACTGAGTGAAGTGAATGACACAACAGTATTGCAAGCACTGTTTCGCTTTACTGGATTAGGAGAAAATAAGAGGAGATATGGGACACATGCATTTTAGCTGCTCCCTTTAAGAAACGAAGTACCTTTTAAAACCTAAAACTATAGGCATTTACAAGCTCTTGTTTGAAAAGTGACATTCCTGTTTCATTCAGAAGGGTAAGATTATTCCAGCCGAGAACCATACTTTCTAATTGCTCAGAAAATCCCATTTCCGTATAGGTCTACTAAATTTAAAGTAAAGAGCTCAAGAAATAACCTGAAAAACTATTTATTTTTATCTTTCAACATCTTCCCGGTTTGTTCATTTACTCTAGCTTCTTCTCAAAAGTCGGCTATTATATTAGGGCTCATGTCAGAATTGTCACGGGTTTTCCCTGGAAGGATTAGGAAGAGGGTGGGTACGGTTGCAAATTGCATGGGAACGGCTTGGGTACGTAAAATAGTAATATGCGTTACAAGAGCGGTGTGTTGAAGTTTTAATTTCCGAGAATTGAAAGAAAACATACTGCTCGTGTATCGTACATCAATTTGTGCGAAGATCGTTTATTACATACCTGAAAGAGGAATTTCTAATTAGTTGCAATCAAATCTCCATCTTGGTTTCTGTTCAATGACGGCAAATTTGCAAAACAAAAATATCTATCTTCAACATTGTTGCTTTAAAATGTTTTCTTGTTTACTATACTCCAGCAGGCCGTGATATACGTCTGTCTTCCCCCCCCCCCCAGTCTATGATGAGTCTGGAATCTTGTTGATTTTTTTACGGCTTCCTTAATGTTACTTTCATCACGAATCATTACTATATTGAACGTCTCTAAAAATAATATGTTAAAAGCCTAAAGCAGTAAAATCAATATGTCACTTAAGCGGTAAGAAGAGGGAAATTGTTATGTGTGTTAGGTTGGGAATACTGAATGTGGTATTTTAGACTTTCCGCGGATTGGTTTTGTGCGGAAACCAAGCAAATACGCACGATCTCGCACAAAGGTTTTTTTTAAATCTGTAGATTTCAAATTGTAAACTTCCCCAGCAGAAGTTTCTTTTTTCCTTTTAGAGAAGTAAAAATGAATAAAACTCCTAAATATGTAGATTTACGTAATACCAAGCCATGTAATGTGGGGTAAATATGTAAAAATATGTAATATCAAATTTTAATAAATTAATGGTAATTACAACATTCGCAAAGATTTGTTATTTATATACGGTTAGGTTGAAAGGAATATAATATGTAATTACATAAAAATCCGGTCCCTAGTTATTAGGTGTGACGTAGATTCTTATTAAGAACATGATTAAGAAATTCCGCTTAATATTTAGTGGAACCAAAGACCTCAGTTCTTGAAAGGTGACAATGATAATGGACATAGACGATAAACTCAGCATTCTCAGAGCCGATTGCATAAACCATTTAATCTTAGATCAGAGGTTAAATTGATCCTTGTTCTAGCTGAACTTGAAATTTTGTGTTGTATAAAGTCTAATCTGAGATTAATTTGTCTTAAACTAAAGTCAACTTTGAGTGAAGAAATTTCTCCGATTAAGTTAGATGATCCAAGTTCAGTGATTTCTTTTCTGTTTGAAGTATACGAGTGGCAGATTGTGCAAAAAGAATAACAATTATTATTAATATTAATAGATACATTTGTATATATTTTTTTTTCAATTTTTTGCCTTAATAAGTTATACAAACATTATTATATTTTATAAGGCTTTATCGTGTTCAGCAGTATCAAATAACATAACCTATAATTATATTATGTTTATAACAACCATTAATTATTAATGGATATGATAGGTACATTCATAAATTTTCAATTACCTGTATTATTAAACGAAAATTGTCGTTTTATAAAGCTTTATTATGTTTAGCAGTATCAAACACCATAACATAACAATTTGGAGAACGGTCAATCTTCTTCTTATTGCACGCCATTATTTACAATGCACAAAACAAGCCAGTGTCTCCAACAGAGTGTACGGAAAGTCGCCAAAAAGTAGTTGGAAAGTCGCTAGATTTCTCATTATCAACAAAGAAAGATTAAATTCCGTTACTATGAGGTGCTAAAAAGGTCGCTAAATCCCTATTTAAACACTATAAAAGTTAAAAGAAATTGTCGTCGAAAAAGAGTTAAAGTCGCTAGATTGGCAACACTGAACAAACCTGTACAACATGGCCCGTGCATCACATACTTCACCTGTTTATGCGATGTTGCCAAGTCCTTTTCACGTGAACTTAGATTGCATCTGAACCTAGGTAATTTGATCGCAGAAAAGTTTTATACAATAGAAGAAGTGTCTGAACTCGGTTCACTTTCCGATCTTCGATCAAAATTGATCTTTAGTCAGGGAGTTTTATACAATTGGGCCTCAACCTTCCTCCAGACAGCATTATGTTCGTCAGTAGTTGAAGGCCACTCTTCAAGGGTCTGATGACACTCAAATTGGATGGACGCATTCACCTCGAGCCTTTTCCCATGCAGCATTGCGCGAGTCCAGTGCCCTCGCCGTCATCTCAATTGAGGTCTTCCGCATTTGAAACAGAAGAAGCCGGCTGGCCGTGTAAACACTGCAGACCAGGCGCCTGAATGTTATTCAATGCGAAGGGGTGACATGCACAAAGCCAACGTTCTGCATTCTTATAGCTTAGTGTGGATATTTAACCATTAAACGGAAGACGCCGTGTCCAGTGGCGGATGCAAAGGGGGGAGGATTAAGGGGATATATCCCCTCCCGAAATTTTGAGGAAAATACGAAACAAGAAACAAAAATAATATTAACTTTAATTCGTGAATGTACATAGGAATTAGAAAGTTTTCCACATAAATTCTCTTTGCTAAAATGTTAAATTGCAAGAACTGCAGGAAGACAAACACAGAGTTCTTACTTCAAGACAGAGAGTCATGAAGAGTATTTTAGGCTTGTAATTTTCCTTCTCTTCTTAGACTATTTCATTAGTCAGCTCAAAGACAGGTTTTTAAATCATAAGGGAATCCTAAAGTCCATACAGACTTTTCTGCCTAAAAACATAGTGCGAGCATCAGATGAAGATTTAGAAACTGCTGTTCAGACTATGGTAAATCAGTGGCCCAATGACGTTGAAGCATCACCAGAGTCTTTCTTCAATGAATTGAAGATGTGGAGAAGAAATTTCCTTGATCAGAAAAATCTTCACCTAATACCTACTGACTTTATATCATCTTTGAACAGGTGCAATGAAATCATTTTTCCCTGCACTCGCAAGGCTCTGAAACTTTCCTGCACGTTGCCTGTAACTACAGCAACACCAGAACGGTCGTTCTCAACATTGCGGTACTTGAAGACTTACTTGAGGAGCATGATGGGAGCAGACAGATTAAATGGACTGGCCTTGATGTATATACATAAAAATGTAGAACTAAAAGCTCATGAAGTACTGGATGAAATGTCTTAAGAAGCCTCGTCGCCTTCTTCTGTAAATGTCATTCTGTCATTGTTTTTGTATTGCAGCCATTGTAAATGTTAAAATTAAAAAATTGTGGTTTATTTAACAACGCTCGCAATTGCCGAGGTTATATCAGCGTCGCCGGTGTGCCGGAAATTTTTCCCTCAGGACTTCTTTTACATGCCAGTAAATCGACTGATATGAGGCCTGTCGCATTTAAACACACTTAAATCGCAACGAGCTGGGTTGGGGTAGAATCCGCAACTTCGAGCACAGAAGGCTATACCGACTACGCTACTCAGGCCAACTTGTAAATGTTTGTGACTCGGAAACAAATTGTGAGTATATAAACTTATTTCTCATTACTCCATTTTTACTATCTCCTCAAATCCCTCCCCGAAAAAAAATCCTGCGTCCGCCCCTGGCCGTGTCCTGTAGGATACAACATTTTAATTTATGCTGAAGTTTCAATAAAATAACAAAAAAGGAGTTGGTAGGAAAATACAGCTTTAAGATGCGCGCTCACTTACTGCAATGGATTCGTTCGGTGCGTTCGGATTTTTATCTATTTACGCATCTACTTACCTACCCACCTACCTATGTATGTATCTATGTAGGCCTATTTATTTATTCACATATTTGTGTATTTACCTATTTATTTCTTCACTTATTTATTTATTTATTTATTTACTTATTTATTTATTCATTTATTTATTTATCAACAGTAATCTCACTACAGGTTTTGATTTATCTAGAGAAAATCAAAACTCGAGTGGGATTTAATTGACTATTATACGATTAGAAGAAATAAAGTACTCTATGAGCTGCTGCCAGGAACTCAAGAGGAGGATAGCAATGGCCAAGGAAGCTTCTAATAAAAAAGGAGCATTTTCTGCGGACCTCTGGAAAAAGAACTAAGAAAGAGACTAGTGAAGTGCTTTATATGGGGCAGAAACATGGATATTACGACGAAGTGAAGAGAAGCGACTAGAAGCATTTGAAATGTGGATATGGAGAAGAATGGACAGACAGAATACGAAATGAAGCTGTGTTGAAAGAGTGGATGAAGGAAGAATGATGCTAAAACTGATCAGGAAGAAAAAAAGGAATTGGTTGGGTCACCGGATGAGAAAAAAACTGCCTACTGAAAGATGCAATGGAAGGAATGGTGAACGGAAGAAAAGTTCGGGATAGAAGATCATAGACGACATTAAGATATATGAATCATAAGAAGGAAACGAAGAGGAAGGCAGAAAGTACGACAGATTGGAGAAAGCTGGGTTTCCGTGAAAAATCTGTCCTTGGGCAAGACATTAAATGAATGAATATAATAAAATATTGACTTACTAAAATTTTATTTCACTGATGTTAGCGTCACCAAAACATTTGAACGGAGCCACCATTTTCAGTTGACTATCTATGCGGGAAATAAATAACAATCGCACAGCATGATTTATAGCACCGTAAAGAATTTGTATTTTGAAATGTTGGCAAACAAAGAAACAAATATTAGGAAGTGATAAAAACAAACAAATGCTAGGAAAGTGATAAAATTGTAGCGATAAACAGCCATGATTCCTTAAAACACGTCCTTTCGTATCGTTTTATTGGTCAAAAGTAGTATGACGTAGTAAAAGCGTAATACCCATAATAAACTGTTCTATTAAACTGACCATATTGAGAATTCAATCACTCTATGAAATGTTTCATATTATAAAACAATATTTTTATCTCGAAAAGGAGGCAAAAAGGAGCAAAATTTTATTAATTCTTTTGTTTGAAATATGTCGAAGAATAACCCCCTGAAACTGAAGTTACTTACTGTTCACTCTTTATACAGGGTGATTCACGAGGATTTACCGCCACTTACGGAGCTTATTTCCGAAGACATTCTGAGAAAAAATGTCATATAAACATAAATGTCCTAATCTCAATATTTTCAGAGTTACACTAGATTTGGAGTGTTTTTTTTTTGTGTCTGTATATTTCGTATGTTCTAGTGAGTTTAGTTTCATCCAAATGAAATTCTTAACATTCAACTCAATTTCAGAACGCACACACTCTTTGACTCCACATTACACTACACAAACACATCCCCACAGGAAACAAAACAAAAGGCGCCAAGACAAGCAACAACCAGTTCTGATGATGGCCAATAGCAGGCTGAAACATGTTAACAAGGTAATATAAAATTTAACACAGGAAAGACAAATAAAACGTTTTCGAAGTGATATAGTGTTAAAAGTTATATAATCAGATGTTTAATTGCTTTGTACATATTTTATTCTCCAGTTTGTTACTAAAAATTACATTATCACGAGAATTGTTACAAATACGACTTTAGGAACGTGATTCTTTACAGTTTAATTATGCATTCTAATGTGGCGTGTTTTGTAATAGTTGTGATAAATGCGTAAGAAAAATATATTTTTGTAGTTAAGAATCCAAAAAAATTCTGTAAGAAGCAACTATGGAATTCACAATACATGTTTAGCTTCAGAATAGTAGTTAATTAAAGAAATGATACTCCTGAATAGTTCATTCTTTATCTGTAATATTCTTTTACCCTTAAAAAAAAAGAATAATGATATTTTACAAACAAATTCAAATTATTGTAACTCTGAAAATATTGATATTAGGACAAATTTTTATATAACATTTTTTGTTCAGAATGTCTTCGGAAATAGCTCCGTTAAGTGGCGGTAAAACCTCGTGAATCACCCTGTATATACATATACAGTGAAACCTGTCTAAAGCGGCCATCTGAAGTTACCTTGTAAAATGGCCGTTTTATCAGGTGGCCGCTTGATTAAGGTTGCGGTTTTTTATGAATCAGCATGAAAGTACTGAATTTCATTGACTTTTTAGTACTGTGCGCGCGCAACAATCGTGCATATTAATGTCAGCCTCTTCCATTCTTGCAACTAGCTTTTTCAAAACTCAATTTTTTCGCCCTCGCACACTTGAACCATTCGTAAACGAAATCATTCACATTACTAAACTCAGATTCTCTCTTCTTTTTTGGCTACCATTCTTTTAATATTTCATATTAATTATACCGTGTATTTATGTCCTTCCACATTTGAATATTTCTGCAATTTTTCTCGCAGATGTTCCGTTCTCACTTCCTTCAATCATTTTTCGTCTTACCTCTAAACTTAATACCACTCCAGATTTATTGTTAGACATGATTTCTCTCTCAAACTAACGTCACAGTTCCTCCGAATCAACTGAATAAAAAGAAGAAAAATTCGTAACAGCTGGTCCAAATATAAAAAGATGGAAAGAGTAGAAAAAATTTAAAAAAATTCGAATGGTTAACTACTGACCTAAAACATACTGTGACGTTTTCGATAGAAAAAGTCCGTGTTTCAATCCTTTAAAAACTAGTAAGAATTTATAGCTGTGCAGGGTCGGTGTGGAAAGTGACAAAAGAGTCATAAAACAGTAACCAACTACCCAAAGATACGGAGGATGTACTGTTGTACACTTAGCTATTGTCCTCTTGATATTGCTCTCTGTCCTCTAACCATCGAAAAAATAGGTCAGACAGTATCCGTGAAAAGATTTTTTGTTGGACAGTGACTGTTATAGTCAGGTTCCAATCCAAACAGACCCCGGCCGCTGGCCGAAGCATGAGGTGGCCGCTAAATAAAGAGACAATTTGTATTGATCTTATGGCAAATCCAATTGGTTCCAGAGAAAATTGGCCTTTTGGCCAGGTGGCCGTTTAAATGAAGTGACCGCAAAGGCAGGTTTCACTGTAATGAAATGAGGTTTCGACAGCCCACTTCATAGTTCGATGTGTCATATAAATCTGTTTGAAATGAGGTAAATAAAACTGCAGTGACTGCCCAATAAAAAGGGACACACAGAGCTGACTGTTTTGTTTACATGTCGCACATAATCTGAGGGGATGCCAGGCACAGAACATGTGCTCCACTAATGAGAAACGGAGCTGCAGCCAATGAGAGCGAGCAGCTGCTTTGAATGCGAGCATTGTGTGGAATTCTTCAATTTGTGTCGCAGATTACAGTTAAACCCAGTCGCTGCAATTTACTGCGTCTGTTCCAGACATTCCTGCGCCGGACAGCGAGGTCACGTGGTTAGGGAAATGCATCGTGGCCTTCGTCGATTCGACGGTTTTCTATTTGCTGAGCAATTGTAATGCATTGTAATAATAAAGAGGGCAGAATCGTCAACCAAAACAAGCCTGTATGTTTATTTTACTCGACTGCAAAACATCACAGCGTACGTGAGCTTTGGTAACCATGGTAACTGATTCAGCATGCTCCCCTATTCTCAACTATTGGAGTGAAGCTTTCTCTGGGAAATGAAAGCCAGAAGAAGTAACAATTCTGCCCCCTTTAAAAGTATTTCTTGGAACCTTCCCCTCTATTAAATACCCGAAAAGTTGTACAGGGACATCATCTTATTTTTACTAACACTTCTAATATTAAACTGGATATACCTTTGGATTAACGGTTGAGAACCAGAAACACCATTTGGTACCCCCTTTCACGACTGGAGTTCGATGATACTGACGTAAAATACAAACAAATCACTTTACTAGGTATAGGAGGGAAGAAAAGTAGTTCATCCACTTACGTAAACTAAGATTTTGAGTTTGATCATTTTCATTATGTTTTTATTTAATCAAAATACAGTACTGTATTAACAATGAGTGTTTTTACTCACGAACTGAGCTACAAACAAATTACTTTACTACGTGTAGGAGGGAAGAAAAGTAGTTCATCCATTTACGTAAACTAAGATTTTGAGTTTGATCATTTTCATTATGTTTTTATTTAATCAAAATATAGTACTGTATTAACAATGAGTGTTTTTACTCACGAACTGAGCTACAAACAAATCACTTTACTAGGTGTAGGAGGGAAGAAAAGTAGTTCATCCATTTACGTAAACTAGGAAATTTCGCGATTTTGAGTTTGATCATTTTCACTATGTTTTTATTTAATCAAAATACAGTACTGTATTAACAATGACTGTTTTTACTCACGAACTGAGCTACAAACAAATTACTTTACTACGTGTAGGAGGGAAGAAAAGTAGTTCATCCATTTACGTAAACTAAGATTTTGAGTTTGATCATTTTCATTATGTTTTTATTTAATCAAAATACAGTACTGTATTAACAATGAGTGTTTTTACTCACGAACTGAGCTACAAACAAATTACTTTACTACGTGTAGGAGGGAAGAAAAGTAGTTCATCCATTTACGTAAACTAAGATTTTGAGTTTGATCATTTTCATCATGTTTTTATTTAATCAAAATATAGTACTGTATTAACAATGAGTGTTTTTACTCACGAACTGAGCTACAAACAAATCACTTTACTAGGTGTAGGAGGGAAGAAAAGTAGTTCATCCATTTACGTAAGCTAGGAAATTTCGCGATTTTGAGTTTGATCATTTTCATTAGCTTTTTATTTAATCAAAATACAGTACAGTATTAACAATAAGCGTTTTTACTCACGAACTGAGCTGTCCATGTGGACGTATTCATTATGCAGTGTATATTATACTGTCTACATCGCATTAGCGTGCAATATAGAGAATGAAGTGAAATTGAAAAATAATCATAATATGGATATTTAAACACATTTTTGAAAATGGTGGCTGTTCATTCCGATACAGCCTTCAGTTCTTTTGTGCATATTATTGCATTATAGACTATTGAAGCTACCAGTTTCGTCCTTCACATTAGTAACTCATGTTGAAATAATTCTGTACCTACTCTATAAAAGAGTACCTTACGTACTGTAAATTCAATCTTCACTTCTGCCCGACCCGAAAACATAAAATTACTCAGACATGCTATCTACTGTCCATCCAAGTGGTTTTGTCGCAGGGTCGTAGAAAGGGGGGGGGGAAACCACGTGCCAATTGATTAACGAGGCCCTTTTATTTAAGTTATTTTAAACAGTTTTATAATATCCTAACAGAAATTAATATTTTCAGAAAAGAGCTAATACAGCCCAGCCACTAGCCTTTACAGAGGGGCGAGCAGAAGCCAGTGGAGGAAACCGGGATGCGACATAGACAAATGGACAACACTGTGCGAAAATATGATTCAATATTGAAAGCTCTTTCGTCACTGGACAACGCGAACATATTTCTGGAACGTAGGCCTACTATACCCACTAACTCAGTACTGTCTACTATGACCGTAAGGCGACTTTGACTGCATACGCGGCCTTGGTTGTGTGTGGAGGGCGGTAGTAGAGGGGGTGGGAGTGAAGTACATTCAAAAGCTGAGGTACTTTAAAAATTGAACTAAAAATAAAATGATGTCCCTGTAGGGAAGATTGGAGAAAGTTGGGTTTACAGTGAAAGATCTGCCCTTGGACAGAACACTAAGAATGAATGATTCGTAAAATGTACTGCAAAATACATTTATTTTACATTCACTTTTACGACTCCTCAATTTATAATTCTGGTTCACAAACGTGATAAAAAAAAAAGTATTCGCGAAGGCAAACCAGCAAACAAACGAACATCTGAGTATTTCAACTCTTGTGCATCCGTTCCAAGGCCGCCACGACGGTCATCCCCGCGTTAGCTCTTTGTTCCCATGACAGCACAGAAACAATCGAAAGTCGCTGTTCACTGAATTGGTTAATGTGCGTGTTCTAACACAACTCAACAGCCAGAGCGTTTCTGTGCAGTTCGCTTCAACAAACATGGCTCAGTGCGTTACAAAACGTAGCAATGATATCTCCCACCCCGCTTGTTTACTTTGTACATCTCCATATGCACTCGAATTAGCTTCGTTCCACTTCCATTTCCACATTATGACATTTTGTCACTATCCTGGACGACTACAATTTTTATTCAGAATAATACAGATTTCAACACACAGAAAGACAAGTAATAATCACCTTTCTGTCGTCGAATTCAGGGAGTACTGTACACATAATATGAAAAGGAATCAAAGATAATATAGCTATGTTGCCCAGTTGTGATAGAGAAAAAAATCCTACATATTTCAGTGTGTGCAAAAATAACAGAACGTAAATTTTAGCTTTTCCACTGAACGGAATTATTTATTTTGGAAATGACTGCCTAAGAAACAAATTACTATAACAAATAATTGGTAGATGGCTACCTAAACAAAAAATTTTTACAACAAACAATAAATTTAAGACTGTCCAACCACCATATTTCTACGAAAACCAATTAAAAGACGACTGCCTAAGAACAAAATTCCTACGACAATTGAATATAAATGTCTGAGAAACAAAGTTCTACGACTAACAATACATAAGATTGTCCTAAAACAAAATTCCTACGACAATGAAATATAAGTGTCTGAGAACCGAAGTCCTACGACTAACAATACATAAGATAATTGCCCTAGAACAAAATTTCTACGACAATTGAATATAAGTGTCTGAGAACCTAAGTTCTACGACTAACAATACATAAGATAATTGCCCTAGAACCAAATTCCTACGACAACTGAATATATATGTCTGAGAACCAAACTCCTATGACTAACAATACATAAGATAATTGTCCTAGAACAAAATTTCTACGACAACTGAATATAAGTGTCTGAGAACCAAAGTCCTACGACTAACAATACATATGATAATTGCCCTAGAACAAAATTTCTACGACAATTGAATATAAGTGTCTGAGAACCAAAGTCCTATGACTAACAATACATAAGATAATTGTCTTAGAACAAACTTTCTACGACAATTGAATATAAGTGTCTGAGAACCAAAGTCCTACGACTTAGAATACATAAAATAATTGCTCTAGAACCAAATTCATACGACAATTGAATATATATGTCTGAAAACCAAAGTCCTATGACTAACAATACATAAGACAATTGCTCTAGAATCAAATTCCTACTACAACTGAATATATGAGAAGCAAAGTCCTGACTAACAATACATAAGACAATTGCTCTAGAACCAAATTCCTACGACAACTGAATATATATGTCTGAGAACCAAAATCCTATGACTAACAATACATAAGATAATTGCCCCAGAACCTAATTCCTACGACAAAGAATTGAAGAAGACTGCCTAAGAACAAATTCCTACGAAAACAAAATAAAGATTGAATGTAAGAAATTCCTTACTACAAACAGTTCGCACATTCAGTAAAATACTGTCGTATGTCGAAAATCTCTTATTGCTTTCGTAAATTATGTCCAACGCTGTTTTATTAGTTGGAGTTATGAAATTCTAATAATAAAATAATGAATTATCAAAGGTTTTGGTACCTGTATTAAAATACTTTTACAGCAGTACTTTACCAGAAAATAGCACATCTATACAAATTACAATTTTCGAGTTCCGACACTATTTTACTGGGGATGCGAATTGAACATGACTGCCTACGAACCAAATTCCTGTAACAGATAATTCGTTTGAAAATTGCACCGACAAGATAAAATATCTAGTAGTTTTTGAAAATCCCCCATCATGCAATCACCAACACAATATACATTTGAAAGACTTGATGATTTTCAATACTTAAGAGCACAAATAAATTGGACTAACAATATAATAGGACAATCTAACATTAGAATTCTGAATTAAAATAGATGCTTTGCTTTATTATAGCACATATTTTGAAAAGGAAACTAATTAAAAAAAAAGAAAGAATTATAACCTTAAAAATCTGTGACTGCAAGAAGTTTTTTAAAGATGGGGTACGATGGCATTTTATTGTCAGCAAAAAAAAAAAAAACTCTCATAGTTATGATGATGATGATGATGATGATAATGATGATGATAATAATGATAATAATAATAATAATAATAATAATAATATCGTCTTCAGAATTATGGCAACATAGCACTTCCCAGCACAAGATACCTTATTCTAAAGCAGTTTGAATCAAACAGTACAACTTCAAAACAATAAATATAAATCTAAGCTATTAACTTTCAACACAATAACACCAAAAAGTATCTACTGACTTTTAAATTAACTACAGTTATTTTTATCCGTACACTGAGCTGGTTGCAACCGCATCGGTATCTGGCATACATGTAGCAACACTGAACTGAAAGGTTGCCACATCTTTTTTAGCAGACGACAGCGAACAAACGCTTATTACATCAGGCACAAAACAACTACTACAAACATCGTACGTTTGTCTTTTCTCTACTGAGCGCTGTTCCCATAGAGACAGTGCAGTGAAAGAGCTGACAGGTAACTGTTTCTTTGTTCCACTCTGTATTACTAAACATAGTAAGTGGAGCAATATCCAGCGAAAACATCAATATATTAACTACATTTCTGCTAATGACAGAACACAGATATATTCTTCGTTCGCTGATGTTTTAGGAAGTGGGAAGGGGCAGATAGACTCTGCCAGGTTGGAGCCAGTTTAGGGTATCGGCACATGACAGTTTATTTATTTATTTATTTATTTATTTATTCGTTTATTACTTATTTATTTACTTGTTCACTTATTTACTTATTACTTATTTACTTATTCTTTTATTTACTTACTCATTTATTTATTCACTTATTCACTTATACACTTAATTACTCAGTTATTTATATATGTACTTATTTATATATTCACTTATTCACTTACTTATTCGCTTATTTATTTATTCATTCATTTATTTACTTATTCACTCATTTAGTTATTTATTGATTTATTTACTTATTAATTTATTTGTTTAATTATTTGTTTATCGACTTATTCATATATTAATTTATTTATTTACTTATTTTCATTTACTTATTTATTCATGTATTTATTCATTCACTTCTTACTTACTTATTCACTTACTAAATTATTCCTTTAATTATTTACATATTTATTCATTTTTATTTACTCACTTATTATTTACTTATTCACTTATTTACTTGTTTTTTATTTATTTATTTATTTATGCATATAGTGTACAAATTTATTATTTTATTTGTTTATTTATGCATATACTGTACTAATTTATTTATTTATTTACTCATTTATTTACTTATCCACTTGTTTACTTCATTATTCACTTGTTTACGTCATTATTCACTTATTTATTCATTTGTTTGCTTATTTATTTATCCATTTATTCATATATTCATTAACGTATTTGTTTATTTACTTATTCACTTATTTTTATTTACTTCTTTATTTATTCACTTATTACCCACTTATTCACTTACTAACTTAATTATTCACTTATTTATTCACATACTGTATTAGTAATTAATTTTTTTCTATTTATTCACTTATTTACTTCTTTTTTATTTATTCATTTGTTTGTTTATTTATTTATTTATGCACATACTGTACTAATTTATTTACTTATTTATTTATTTATTTATTTATTTATTCACTTATTTACATCATTATTGACCTATTTATTTATTCATATATTCATTAATTCACTTATTAATTCAAGTATTTATTTATTTATTTATTTATTACTTATTCACTTACTCAATTATTAATTTATTTATATACTATACTCCAATTTTACATGGAACTCTATTTTGAGTTATACAGCTGGCTTATAAAAGCCTATCTTACAACACATTCTCAAGCACATTAACAAACACAATTTATTCTGCGTACTGTAGTCAGAAAGAACTCATCACACCCCTGGATCTTCATAATGACACATCATGAACATAAGCTGACAACAAAAGAAGAAAATGAAAGATAAACACAACAGCTATAACACTCCGCAGACGTTTCCAATCTTGTGTATACCAACATGAGGTTTTATGCGCTCTTGTTTCCATAACAACACTATGAACATCTCTACTTCTGTTCTGTGTACTGAAATTTTATAACCCAGACCATCTGGATGATCACGCCTGTCAAGACGAAAACAGAAGCAACTGCATCTTATTTTAGCAGACTTTGGGGGCTCTGGAGTGCTTCTTTTTATTATACTCCATTCGCTATAAGAGTTCTGCTTTAGGTGGCTGACATTTCAAGTAGTAGAGACAAGAGAGATGCTGAAAATACAGAGAGAGAGAGAGAGAGAGAGAGAGAGATCGGTTATATGAGAGTCCAAGCAACTCCCACTCATAGACTGGATAAATGTGGATATACAGACACCAGGTACACGTCCATGTGAAATAGGAAGGCAGAAGGGGAGAAGTCCTCTTGAAACAATGGGCAGATCAATACACGGTAACAAAAACACACGTGTTGCCAAATACACACTCAATTACGCGTACACTACGCCATGTGTGAAAGGTTGGACCTTTAATTGAAATTACATCCTACTAGTGGCTTGTGCAGCAAATATTGTAAACTAAGAAGTGAAACGGCATGCTATTTTCCCTACAACAAAATATGCTTGGCAGCGATCACAAATCTAATCCATTAAACCAATGAAATATGAAATTAATTTGATGTAGTTTAAAACGCAGCTAAAATAGGAAGCATGATTGAATTACTACCAAGGAAAATTAGAGAATCAGACATATAATAGTACATTATGCAACGAGCCTATAATGATAGTAATTAAGACGCAAGTATGTTTGTTTATGAAGCGAGCGCAAGCGAGTTTCATAATTTTCATACGACCATTATAGGCAAGTTTCATACGACTTTTTATGCTCGACCATATTTCTAACTTGAAATTATTCAGAAGTATTCATTTTATTTGTATCTCACAGAAGATCGGAAGTGACCTTGTTCATAGCTCGTAAATTGTGAGATGTGCGCAGACGCGAAAGTATTGATTTTTTCCGAGGAACAATAATGTCATTGATCTTGATGTAATGTAGAGAATGTATAACCTGGAAATTGATTTAGAATTGAAAAACAAGATGACATATTGAATTTATTTGAATATTATTTACAATTAATGCTAATCATAATTATAGTAACAGAACATAACCTTCTGCGACAGTATTGGATTTCCAGCCTCCGTGACGTTTCCCTCGTTGTCTTTCGATTGCATATCCGAGAATAATCGAAAACCTGAACTTTAATGAATAGGTGTACTTTAATGACATACATTAAAGATCTGCTACCAGGTGTATAATTACTATATTTCGGCATGGTCGAGCATAAATATCTATATCACACTGCCATTAAATATACCTGAAAAAGACCTACACTACTTGATTAATAACTATAAAAATATTTCATTTTTAATAACAATATTGTTATCTTACGTAAGTTTTATAGTTTTCAGTAACATATATATAGCCGAAACTCAGTAAATTATAGAAATGAAGATCTAATATAAAATATTCTTTCTCTGCGTCTACTTACTTAAAGCCCCAAAAGGTTTCACTTTCATACCATCAGTATAGCCTACCATTATAGGTTGCATTAACTACAATAATATTTCATTTTTAATGGTAATAATGTCATCAAACATTCTTAAGTTTTGTAGTTCTTAATATCCAATACACAGCTGTACTCGGAAAACTACAGACCAGAGAATCAGACCTGTAAATTATTTTTATACGTTTACAAAAAATTAAACAAATGAAGATCAACATATTGGCATTATGATGTGAAAGAATCTGAGCCATCTGAACTCTATGTCAGCAATCCTGTAGGTCATGGCCTTCGTGTAATAGTCTATTGTTTATTGTAGTGTGTGTTTTGTTTTATTCTGAAATGCAATTAATTAGTTCTCAAAACTGACGAAAGATGGATTTTGGAAAATAGGAAAATGATGTAGGAAAATTGACATTTCAATGAAAACTACTATTTTTCTGAAAAACTTTGGGTTCCAAGCTTCAAAATGAGGGGTCATTTATTAAAATCCGTTCAGCCGTTTTCCCGTAAATTCCATTACCAGTTCAAATTATATATATAGATAGGCCAAGAGCCATGGAAACAACTAACGTTAGTGTATATTGTTTTTATCTGTTATTTGACGACGCTTATCAACTGGTAGGTTTTACAGAACCGGTAGAATTAGATAGACGGTTTGCTATGACATTAACTAACATTCACCTTACAGTATAATTGGCTCTAAGTGGAAGTTGAGCGAATGCCCGACCACAATGTATCACGAATCACACATCGGTTGCTTAATGAACTCAAGGGAAGAAGATGGTTAAGTATGATGAATAAAAAATAACTTTAAAATACTCACGGATATATGGAAAATATATGACATAAAATTTAATGCACTAGAACAATATGAAATATACAGACACACAAAAACACACCCTAATGAAATTATTCTCAACACAAACACAATTTCAGAATTCACACACTCTTTGACTCCACATTGCACTAGACAAACACACCCCCACAGAAAACAAAACAAGAGACGCCAAGACCAGCAACGACCAGTTCTGAAGAAGACCAATAACAGGTCGAAACATGTAAACCAGGTACGATAGAATTTAACACGAGAAAGTCATATATAATACATATTCCGAAATAATAAATATGTTAATAAATAACTAAATAGCCTAGTATTTTGGAATATGTATGGTAAGACTTTCCTGTGTTAAATTTCAACGTATCTCGTTTACATGTTCCGACCTATCTATGGGTCATCTTCAGAACTGGTCGTTGTTGGTCTTGGCGCCACTTGTTCTGTTTCCTGTGAGGTTGTGTTCCTGTGGTATAGTGTAGAGTCAAAGAGTGTGTGTGTTTTGAAGTTGAGTTGTGTGTTGAGAATATCGTTGGGGTGTGTTTTCGTGTGTCTGTATATTTCATATTGTTCTAGTGTGTTTAGTTTCTGGCTTTTTGGTTGGATGTGTAGTATTTCCATGTCTGTGTTGTTGTCTCTGTAGGTATGGTTGGCATTTGTGATGTGTTCTGCATATGTGGAGGTGTTTTGTAATTTTGTTATGGCTGTGATGTGTTCTTTGTAACGTGTTTGAAACGATCTGCCTGTCTGTCCTATGTAGAAGTTGTTGCAGGTGTTACATTTGAGTTTGTATACGCCTGTGTGGTTGTATTTGTTTGTTTGTGTTGTTTGTGTGTTGAGATGTTTTTGTAGAGTGTTATTTGTTCTGTATGCGATGTTGTAATTTAATTTCTTGAATGAGGTTGCAATTTTGTGTGTGTTTTTGTTTTCGTATGTTAGTGTGATGTATTTTTTGTGTTCTTGTGTTTGTGTTGTATTCTTATGTTTTTCGTGATTATGTTTTGTCTTGTATATTATGTTGTCTATTATGTTAGGGTTGTATCCGTTTTCCTGTGCTATGTATTTGATTGTGTTTAGTTCTTCGTTGTAATCCTGTTGGTTCATTGGTATGTTGAGTAGTCTGTGTACCATTGTTCGGAATGCAGCTTGTTTGTGTTGTGTTGAGTGGTTGGATGTGTTGTGTATGTGTGTTGTTGTTGTTGTTGTTGTGGGTTTTCTGTATATTTTGAATGTGTGTTTGTTGTCTAGTTTTGTTATTGTGATATCTAGAAAATTTATGGATTTGTTGTTTTCAATTTCTAATGTGTAGTGTAACTTTGGGTGTATTTTGTTTATGTGTTGATGTAGGTTTTGGATCTGTCTTTTGTTTCCTTTGTATAGTATTAGTACCTCATCTACATATTCCGAAGTGATACAGTGTTAAAAGTTGTGTAATCAAGATGTATAAATAGTATTGTTTTGTAATACAAAGATTCTACATTTTATACTGATCCTCATCACCAAAAGCAAATTAAATTTAACAATAATTGTGTATTACAGTATATTAAAACTGTTTTGAATTCGTTCAAAGCTCGATTAATCGATGATTGAACTCAAATCGTTAATCGATTAAATATTTTGATAGATCGACAGCAATAAATTTAACCATTCTCTGCATTTAAATTGTGATAGGATCACAAATTCTGCAAATTCAACAGCACATTTCATCAAAGCACGTACTGTTTTAATAAACAAAGGCTCGGACCGTAAAGAAAACAAAGGCGGACACTTCGCATACCTGCAAAAATAGCTGCAGAATAAAATAAAAGAAGTGTGCTTAAAGCTCAAACATAGCATACTCGCCGACCCTGAATTTAAAAAAAGAACTGATCTGGATTTGTTGGTCCATGTTGAAGACCAGGTTGTATATCTTGACATACCACGCCTACGGATCGCCGAAGCTATAAAAGAGATGCACTGCTTCCTTTATGGTCACCAGGAATACAACAGCCAATTCACCTAGTTCAATCCAGGATCTGAACCATAAACGATCTGCCATTACCAAATTCTGGTCCGTGAGTCAACTTGTAAAGGTTCAATATGGTCAACTTTATGTATTGCAATTGTAGTAGGATGGACACGTAGGTGAAAACAAATAATATCAGTACACTGTATAATAAATTTTAAGCGTTGTGGCGTAAAGGGCACAGATTCTTTGTATACAGACGTAACGGATAAGTTTTGAATATTCAGCAGGAAGTAGGGAAAAGCTGAAGTTGTGGTATTATAGGGCCGTATTCATAGACATTCTTAGCGCGGGCTTTCGGTGGATGATCAGCGAACTAACGTTTTTCGTATTCATAAACCAGTGTCAGCGATATTATATGATATGAATCCTGTTTAGCACGCTCGTAGCCCGGGCTAGCGAAATGTCTATGAATAGCACCTTTAGATTTTAAGGGCCGTATTCATAGACATTCTTAGCGCGGGCTTTCGGTGGATGATCAGCGAACTAACGTTTTTCGTATTCATAAACCAGTGTCAGCGATATGATATGATATGAATCCTGTTTAGCACGCTCGTAGCCCGGGCTAGCGAAATGTCTATGAATAGCACCCTTAGATTTTAAGGGCCGTATTCATAGACATTCTTAGCGCGGGCTTTCGGTGGATGATCAGCGAACTAACGTTTTTCGTATTCATAAACCAGTGTCAGCGATATTATATGATATGAATCCTGTTTAGCACGCTCGTAGCCCAGGCTAGCGAAATGTCTATGAATAGCACCCTTAGATTTTAAGGGCCATATTCATAGACATTCTTAGCGCGAGCTTCCGGTGGATGATCAGCGAACTGACGTTCTTTGTATTCATAAACCAGTGCGATGTTATGATATGAATCCTGTACAAGTAATCACTCGATAGCCGGGGCTAGTTTATCACGCTCGTAGCGCGGGCTTGCGAAACGTCTATGCACGTCTATGAAACCCTTAGAGAGTATATTTACGTAAACTGATTTAAATATGTGGCCCTGTAATTGTAGATAAAATGGTGAACTTAATGAGATTTGCTTTCAGAAACAATAAACGGCTCTATTTCCGAAGAGGGCGTCATATCAAATACTTTGCAAGCATGGATCATCGTTATAAGTTACAACACCCACATTTAGAAACAGAAGACTGTCAGACGAACATGAATTAACAATCGCAGTGCCTATTTATTTAAGGCTATGAATCTGTCAAATTCCTACTTGTACATTTTTACACCAATTAATCTGAAACTTTTGCCACATATTTCTTACAATGTAGACATGCAATACACAAATTTTCACTTTGATATTCCAATTAGTTTAATTATAATTAATTTTGTTGTTTTTTTTAATATTGAATTATAATTGTCCCAATTTTCAAACTTCACATAATTTAAAAAAAAATTCATATTTAATTTATATCCAATAGATTTATGTAAAATATGACACATGCTTTTCAAATTTTTCCAATTATTTTTAGGAGAAATAATATTTACCCTTTCAGTTGTTAATTTTTCAATTTTTTAAAACTTATCACATACTCAACACATGATGATTAGAATACTTTCAATAGCAGAACAAAACATGTGTCAGTTTACTTCACAGCCTTTTATTATTCGGTTGAGAAGCTTTTATCATCTAGTCTGCTGTCAAAAAATCTGAAAGTTAGAATTTATAAAACAGTTATATTACCGGTTGTAATATGGTTGTGAAACTTGGACTCTCACATTGAGAGAGGAACATAGGTTAAGGGTGTTTGAGAATAAGGTGCTTAGGAAAATATTTGGGGCTAAGAGGGATGAAGTTACAGGAAAATGGAGAAAGTTACACAACACAGAACTGCACATATTGTATTCTACACCTGACATAATTAGTAACATTAAATCCAGACGTTTGAGATGGGCAGGGCATGTAGCACGTATGGGCGAATCCAGAAATGCATATAGAGTGTTAGTTGGAAGGCCGGAGGGAAAAAGACCTTTAGGGAGGCCGAGACGTAGATGAGAAGATAGTATTAAAATGAATTTGAGGGAGGTGGGATATGATGATAGAGACTGGATTAATCTTGCTCAGGATATGGACCAATGGCGGGCTTATGTGAGGGCGGCAATGAACCTCCGGCTTCCTTAAAAGCCAGTAAGTAAGTAAGTAGGTCAGTTTACTTCACATGCTTTTGTGGGCGTGTGCACGATTGCACTGAGATTGGAGGAAAACTGCATTCATTAGAGCATTTTGAATGTTACATAATTTTTAAAATTAGAAAATCGAGAAAACGAGTATCAAAGTACAGCATGTATATGATATATACTATCTAGCTAACCGGTCTCATACCTTCTGTCACCCGACAATAACTGGCTGTTAGAGGTGGGTAAAAAATAACACAACAGTTATTTTGGAACTGTTCCGGTCTCGGAACTGTTGCAAAAATGAACAGTAGGTCTGAACCTCCTGTTCCGAAATAACAGTGTTCCGACTCCGAGCTGCTCACTTGCCCAGCTGTTGCGGGCTCGCAGTACCGCGTTGCACAAGGTATGTTCCGACTCCGAGACAACAGAGAACAGTCGGAACCTGTTCCGTTGAACCAATGACAGCTCCGGCTACACTGTTTCGTCGTTCTTTATGTTGTACTTGGAACAAGTTGGAACTTGGAACTCTCACGTGGATGGATGAGGAAGCATGGAAATTGAAATCGTTGTAGTGTGATCATAAGTAATGACAGAGAGCGAGGTGTGATGCGAAGTTTAAATTATTACACTTTGGTACAGATGCGTTTCTAACATTTTACTAAGTGTGAGAATTTCAGGTTTCACTACTGCTAATGTATAAATATATACAGTAGTTATATATTTTATTATGTATCAAATTATAATGTAATTATTATTATCATCATAACTAAGCATTAAGAAACGTAAAAATAAAAATTAATAATTTTAGTTCTTTTTTTACTACGGAACACGGAGAACAAAAATTACATACTACACGTTTTAAGTGAGATGTTAATTTCTTTAGTTGGTTACCGTGTCTTCATGACTTCATATACCAATTAGTGTTGCAATCTGACCTTGTATTCAACAGCTGTTCATCTAATAAACACGAAGCTTCTGTCCGCATACACAGCAAGTTTCCAAACAGATTCGAATGTGCATTGGGATGTCATCTATTGAGAAGCGTGTGCTATGTCGTCATGCCGATAACGTATTTTAAGAGGAGTCCGAGATATGAGTACTCCAACGTATGTGCGAGCTGCTTGGGGAAGAGGGAGTATATACTGTACGACTCCTCAAATGGAGCGAGAGTCAAAGAGATAGCTCGCATCAGTGAACGATTCAGACACATCTCTACTTGTAACTGTTATTTCGGAACTGTTATTTGGAACATAGTATTTTTCCGGAACTGGAACAGCCGGAACTGTTCCGGGAAAAGAACAACTTCGCCCATCACTACTGGCTGTTCCTCACTCAAATTTCTTTCTCCTACAATAATAAACACGTGTAGCACAAAATTGTAACAGTAGGATTTGAAAATATGAAAGCAAACAATTGAAAATGTTACGTGACAACTTCTATGAGAACGAGATTAATATTTAAAATTATAAAGCTGATTGTCGGTATCGTGAAGACATGACAATATTATATTTGTAACTGTGGATTGTCGATCATTATTCATATTACACCAATAGTATTAAAGAACGATTATTAGCAGATTAAGCACAGAAATAAATTACTTTTTTGCGAGATCGTGCGTATTTGCTTGGTTTCCGCACAAAATTAATCCGCGGAAAGTCTAAAATTCCACATTCATTATTCCCAACCTAACACACATAATAATTTCCCTCTTCTTACCGCTTAAGTGACATATTGATTTTACTGATTTAGGCTTTTAACATATTATTTTTAGAGACGTTCAATATAGTAATAATTATAAATTGGAAACTTACCACTGCAATTTCACCTAAATTGCACTGTTAATTATTGTTTTTAAATATTTCCAAAAATTAAGTAAATTCTACAACTCCACTAAAGTTACTGCATTCGTGATGCAAGTAACATTAAGGAAGCCGTGAAAAAATCAACAAGATTCCAGACTCATCATTGACTGGGGGAAAAAAAGACAGACGTATATCACGGCCTGCTGGAGTATAGTAAACACAGAAAACATTTTAAAGCAACAATGTTGAAGATAGATATTTTTGTTTTGCAAATTTGCCGTCATTGAACAGAAACCAAGATGGAGATTTCATTGCAACTAATTAGAAATTCCTCTTTCAGGTATGTAATAAACGATCTTCGCACAAAATAATGTACGATACACGAGCGGTATGTTTTCTTTCAATTCTCGGAAATTAAAATAGCTCAACTACGTTTCGCCTTTTCAAACTTTTCCTCGAACATGAAAACTTCAACATACCGCTCTTGTAACGCATATTAAGTACTATTATTTACTATTGTTAGTAAAGTTACTCATTGTTTCAATTAATATTTAAATTCCATACACATTATATTTCTGAAAGGTCCGGGGTTCGATCCCAGGTGGTGATAGGATTTTTTTCTCCTTGCCAAACTTTCAGAACGGCCCCGAGGTTCACTCAGCCTCCTATAAAATTGAGTACCGGGTCTTTCCCGGGGGTAAAAGGCGGTCAGAGCGTGGTGCCGACCACACCACCTCATTCTAGTGCCGAGGTCATGGAAAGCATGGGGCTCTACCTCCATGCCCCCCAACTGCCTTCATGGCATGTCACGGGGATACCTTTACCTTTTTACCTTTTACACATTATATTACAATTAATTAGAAAATTGCAAATAAACAAGAAATATTGCTTCAAAATGGCAAAAAAAAAAAGGTATTTATTAGTAAGAAATACCTTAAAAAGGCAAAATAGGCAAAATAAAAATTGGCCCTATTACTTTGATTTACTCCAAATCACATTTATATCTATGGAAATAATGATTTACTTCCACTCAGTAAAAAAGACATTTTGCCAAACATCCGGGCTCTACTGATAAGAAATAATGTATTTGCTGGTAAAAGACGACACTTGCATACCGTTTTATACAACAGAAATATACCAGTCCATATCTTTCGAAAACGTTACACTAGGCCACATGTATTTAAATACAAAAATTACAATATAAATCATTTTACACGTCTTATAGTCGTGTCCCAATTATTATAAATTTCCTTAATAAACGTATGGAGTTATATTTAAACGCACGCCGCTATCTTCTTGATAATAACAGCTGACTCAAGGTCGCACAGACTTGGGTCCGAGAGATCACTGTATTGACGGTTTCCTGCTTACATATGACCTTGCGCCAAACTGACTGCTTGTAGCGAGGGAGTTCACTACTTGGGGATTTATAATGTTGGCCTAAAGTATTCGTGACATAATGAGAACAAAATGCATCAAAGCATCCATTACCTGATTGTTAATGTTACTATTATCTATAGCTACTAATAATAAATCTGTAGCCAAAATTTTTCTGGTAATTCTCGATTTTCCAAAAATAATTGGTGTTAACATGTATAATTAACCATCCTAAAACCGAAAATCGCTTCTTTTTTTTATTTTTGTTTGTATGTCTGTCTGTCTATATGTTTGTTACCTTTTCACGCGATAATGGCTGAACGGATTTATATGAAAATTGGAATATAAATTAAGTTCGTTGTAACTTAGATTTTAGGCTATATGGCATTCAAAATACTTTATTTAAAAGGGGGGTTATAAGGGGACCTGAATTAAATAAATCGAAATATCTCGCTTATTATTGATTTTCATGAAAAATATTACATAACAAAAGTTTCTTTGAAAATAATTTCCGATAATTTTTATTCTATACAAAATTTTGATAGGACTGATATTTAATGAGGTCAATGAGTTTTAAAATTACAATAACAACGCCATCTAAGGCGCTGTACTAAAATAAAAACAAATGACTTCGTCTATAAGGGGCCTTGGACAACAACAATCGAAAGCTATTAAACATAGCCTAAGAGAATGTTTCTGTGTTTGTATGAAGTAATATCGGAAGCTAATTAATTGTTTAATTATTATTTCACTATTGGAAAGTGTAGTTTCTCTAGATGGACATAATTCTACAATGTTATTACAGTAACTTCTGAAACATATAGCAAGTAATATAAAGTATACACATTAAAACTAAATGATATGTCAATCTTCATTAAACTATGGTTGCATGTAATAACAATTAAGAAACATGTTAAAGGAATTGTCATTGCACCAAATGATTGCTCTCTGGACCAAAATGATCGCATTTTAATTATTTAAATACAATTTAAATTAAGTAACATATTAAACGATTTATCCTTCTATCAAACACGAATGTTCCCTGGATCAAACGTCCTATTTTAATTATGTAATTACTTCATATTTATTTCTAACGGGTGCAGCGGAGCACACGGTTACGGCTAGTAATATAATATAGTTACAATTTTACTACGTCAAAATAAAACGGTACAATTTTATCGCTTCCCTAGCATTTGTTTAATTTTATCGATTCCCTAGCATTTGTTTGTTTTTATCACTACCCTAGCATTTGTTTAGCAATATTTCAAATTCAATCACGATCAGGACAAGAATCGAACCCGGGTCGCGTGGATGGAATGTCAGCGCACTAGTACCGAACCACAGTTCTTTCAGTTTTCTAGTAGAACTGAATCGTTCCAAGAAACAAGGACCCATATCAAATAACGCCCCCTGTAGCCACTACATCACGAAACACAAGAAAGATGAAGCCGACCCCATGTTTAGTCTCCAGTTACCTTGGGCTTATTTATAAGAAACAAACTGATGACTGTGGATTCCCAAAGCTGCATGTGTGGCTCATGATAGGCCCTTTGAAGGCGTTCCGCTCCCTATGCGTTTAATAAAAATAATAATAATCTTCCAAGAAATCAAGTTCCAACCGAGGCCTCAGGCGGGTCAAATGATACAGTCGACCGACACAAGGATCTTCAAGAAGAACGCCCAGGGCTTGCGCTAGTGTCCAAACAAAACAGATCAAAGAGACACCTCGTGCGTTCAAAGGGCCCCACACAAAACTTGAACTGCAGTACTCATACACAACGTAAACGATCGTTTTCCTTTACTGGTGGCTTGACTAGCGAGTGAGAACAGAGAATATTCTTCTTCTTCCCCTTCGTCTTCTTCTTCTTCTTCTTCTCCTTCTTCTTCCCCTTCTTGTTCTTTTTCTTCTTCCCCCTCTTCTTCTCCCTCCTCTTCTCCTTCCTCCTCCTCTTCTTATTTCCCTTCTTCTTCCTCCTCCTCTTCTTATTTCCCTTCTTCCTCCTCTTCTTCCTCCTCTTCTTATTTCCCTTCTTCCTCCTCTTCTTCTTCCTCCTCCTCTTCTTATTTCCCTTCTTCCTCTTCTTCCTCCTCTTCTTATTTCCCTTCTTCTTCTTCCTCCTCCTCTTATTTCCCTTCTTCTTCCTCCTCTTCTTCTTCCTCCTCCTCCTCTTCTTATTTCCCTTCTTCCTCTTCTTCTTCTTCCTCTTCTTATTTCCCTTCTTCTTCTTCCTCTTCTTCTTCCTCCTCCTCTTATTTCCCTTCTTCCTCCTCCTCTTCTTATTTCCCTTCTTCCTCCTCTTCTTCCTCCTTCTCTTCTTATTTCCCTTCTTCTTCCTCCTCTTTTTCCTCCTCCTCTTATTTCCCTTCGTCTTCTTCTTCTTCTTCTTCCTACTCATCTTCTTCCTACTCATCTTCTTCCTCCTCCTCTTCTTCCTCCTCCTCTTCTTCCTCCTCCTCTTCTTCCTCTTCTTCCTCCTCTTCTTATTTCCCTTCTTCCTCCTCTTCTTCTTCATCCTCTTCTTCCTCCTCTTCTTCTTCTTCTTCCTCCTCCTCTTCTTCCTCCTCTTCTTATTTCCCTTCTTCTTCTTCCTCATCTTCTTCCTCCTCCTCTACTTATTTCCCTTCTTCTTCCTCTTCTTCTTCCTCTTCTTATTTCCCTTCTTCTTCTTCCTCCTCTTCTTATTTCCCTTCTTCTTCCTCCTCCTCCTCTTCTTCTTCCTCCTTCTCTTCTTATTTCCCTTCTTCTTCCTCATCTTCTTCCTCCTCCTCTTCTTCCTCCTCCTCTTATTTCCCTTCTTCTTCTCCTTCTTCCTCTTTTTCTTCTTCCTCCTCCTCCTCTTCTTCCTCCCCTTCTTCTTCAACTCTTATCCGACAACATATTTTATTTAACTTCTTCCTATTCTTTCAATGCTTAGGATTTTCTCCTTTCAACGCCATCATTTCAATCAAATTCGTCCTTTCTTCAATGCTACCTTTTCCATAATTCCTTGCTCTTTTCAAGAATGCTCTTTTCATCAGCATACTTTCAATAACGTCTTTTGCACTAACTTCTTGTAATTACTTTGCATCAACTTTCTCCAGTCCATTTCACCAACTTCCTCCTATGTTCAATATTATTCTTTCCAACAATTTATTCCTCCTTTCAACAACGACTTTTGCAGAATTTTCTTCCTCTCATCAACGATGTCATTTACACTTAAACTTTTCCTCCTTTCAACAATAAGTTTTTCAGAAACTTCTTCCTCAATTTCTTTCCCTTTTCAACAATGTCCTTTTCATCAACTTGATTCCATTTTGAGTATCGTCCTTTTCAGTAACATTTTCCTCTTTTTAGAAATGTTCTTTACATCAACTTGTACCCCCTTTGAGCAATGTCCTTTCAATCAATTTTTTATCTTTTTTTAGCAATGTATTTTCATTGACTTGTTACCATTTTAAACAATGTCCTTTTCATAAATTTCTTCCTCTTATGAACAACTTCCTACTCATCAAATTATTTCCCTTTTCAGTAATGTCATTTTCATCAATTTCTTCCTATTTTCTACAATATGCTTTCCACCAATATCTTCGGCTATTGAACAATAATATTTTCAATAAAGAATTTGCTCTTTTCAACAATGTTTTTTTTCATATAATTGTTGCTCTTTTCAACAATTATCTTCGTACCAGACTGTTTCTCTTTTCAACAATTTCCTTTGCACCAACTTTTCAACAATGTCCTTTTCATCAACTTGTTCCCTCTTTGAAGAGTGTCCCCTTCATCAACTTCTTCCTCTTTACAACATGTCTTTTTCATAACTTCGTCTTTTCAACGACGTTTTTATAATTTCATCTATTCAAAAACGTTCTTTCAATGGGTTAAGATGGGAATTTTTCTCCTTCCTTTAAATCTCTTCCCCATTTAGACTTCATCCTGGTTTGTACCTATTTGTATTTAAAAAGAAAACTGTTTTACATTTGAAGAGTCCACTGCAAGAATGATGGATGTCACTTTCTTGTCGAAAATGAACCAATACTGTAAATGCATAGTTTAAGACATATAGGATGTACATACAGAGTTATATGACATCAACACTGATAGTCAATGTCCAGTAATGATCGGAAAATCACAGTTAAGCTTTGAGCGCTAAGCATTTCAAACTTTCAATTGCCTCTCCTGCAAAATTTATTCCAAATGACATCCATCATTCTTGCAGTGGACTCTTCATTTCTTCCTGACTTAAACTTCATTCTGCTTTACTGTTTAACTTTTTATACTTATTTTGAACGTACATATTCATAAATCATCTACTTTCACATTTTCTGCTTTTAATCAACTTCTAATTTCTCTTTCATCTGTGTTTTTTTTTATCTATTAATGTTGAAACATCTTCCACTTGTTCAACTTTTTCAGTTTCTTTTTCTGTAATAAAGAATTCAACTGCACGAAAACTACTCGGTCGGTACTCGGACCATTGTTGTTCACAATATATGTCAATGATATTACATCTCTTGTAAGGCATTGTAACTATCACTTGTATGCTGACGACCTTCAATGCTACATCTCTTCCCGCTTAGACCGAGTAAATGACGCTATAGATAAATTGAACGAAGACATTGACTCGATTGTGACATGGACAAAGACACTCCGTCTTAAAATCAATCCTGGAAAGACACAAGCAATTATATTAGGACACAAACGGCAAACCGACGCTGTAAAACACCTCGACATTTCCCCCGTTAAAGTAAGTACAGTGCATATCCCTTTCAGTTCTTCAGTAAAAAAATCTTGGCATTCACATGGATAATAATCTCAACTGGGACATGCAAATCACAGAAACCTGCAGAAAAGTATATTCTATTATCCATGTGCTAAAAAGGATAAATGTTCATCTCCCCTCTTGCTTAAAAAAGTCCCTTGTGCAGACACTTGCATTTCCCTATTTCGACTATGCGGACATTTTACTGACTGACCTTTCCAGCGACAACAAAATGAAACTTCAACGTGCTCATAATTTGTGTGTACGTTTTGTAAGCAATGTTCGTAAATATGATCATATTACCCCATCCCTGGAAGCAATAGGTTGGCTTAAACTAGATAAGAAAAGAAATTTACATTCACTTCTCTTTCTCTTCGAAATCTTGAACTCTTCTATTCCTTCGTACCTATCGTCTCGCTTCACTTACCTTTCTTCCCACCATAATCTGAACACACGCTCTCGTCATGAAACAATACTAACAATACCATCCCATCGCACCTCCTCATACTCATCTTCTTTCATAATAGCCCTGCCAAGACTCTGGAATTCGCTACCTGCTAGCATCAGGGACTGTCGAAATAAAATTGAATTCAAACGAAAACTTACTAGGCACTTGGCCAGTAATTGATTACTTGTAAATAGTTTCTTTAATCTATCACAAAATATATCAATATTCAGTAATTTCATCACTATACAATTTTGTTATTCTAGATTTAATTTGTAATTCAGTAAATATAAAATAATCTTTGTTTCTCTATGATAAATTATCTAGCTTTAATTATTCAGGTAATCTTTTCGTACTTTGATTTTATTGTAATTGTAAATTTAATACTAATTGTAATATTATTTGTAATTGTAATTGTAAATTTAATACTAATTGTAATTTTATTGTTGATATTGTAGTTGGAATCTCCTGGTAGAGGGGCAGAGAAGGCCTGACGGCCTTATCTCTACCAGGTTAAATAAATAAATACTAAATACTAAATAACCTTTAATAGAAGCCTGTATTCTAAACTACGCTGCCGATATTGATTACATAAAATCTACATACACAGTGCACAATTTCTATCCTACTGTGAAAATTCTACTACACTCTGTTGAGTGGAGAAGGATATGATCGATGTCCTCCATAAATCCACTGCAGAATGGCAGAAACCGTTGAAGGAATTACTCAGTAGATACCCACAAGCAATTACATGGGAAGATCGGATAAGAAGTATTGGAAGAAAGGAGATGAGTGAAACGCTCGAGGGGAAGACCTGAGCAGATCAGAAATATAGGGACTTCGAGATTACCTACACTTGCTGGGGACGTCAAAAGAGATGGAGAGTGCGGTCGTTCTAGAAACCTCGAGAATCCTCTTTGCCAACCGAGAATTGGCTTAGGAGACTGGCTTCCTACTAGTCGCACAGAATCCATGAAAAGAATAAAACGTTCATTCGGAGGTTGTACAAGCAATCTCTGCAAGAAAATGAGAATTATTCTGGTTACGAGTCCATGTAATTCCGTGCGACCTTACCCAATTGGCCTGATATAGCAACCAGAATTCATTTAATGACGTGTCACAATAGCTTCAGACAGATTTGACTTCGGTGGTACACTATTTACAATGTTCACCATTAGGTAAAAGGTTCGTGGATAGTGAATGTAACTTTTCGTTCAGCAAAGAAATTTTACAATGTTACATTTATTTAGATCAAATTTTTGCACATTTAAAGTACAAAACTAAAATTCTTTCAATCACTTATTATCATAATACACCGCTCTCTTCGTCATTCAGTTTTTCAGTCTGTTAAAAAATCTGGAAGTTAGAATTTATAAAACAGTTATATTACCGGTTGTTCTATATGGTTGTGAATTTGTACAGAAGTATCAAGTGTGGGTAATTTTTGAAAAGCTCTTAATGAGTACTATTCAAAAATAGAAAATATATTGGGTGTTCCATTTAAAATAAGACAGTTGGAGTTACTTCCGGTTAAACCGGAAGTAGAAAAAACTCTGTAATACCATTATTGAGTTCTTAGCATATGGTTATCCTCACATACCAAGTTTCATATCACTGAACCGTATGCTTCAAAAGTTATTTAGGTGGTGCGGGACTTTTAACTAACCCTGTACACGTTTTAACATCTGTGGTCATATCGCGTGTTAGGATCTGTGGTATATCAATATGCCATTAAATTAATTCATTTTTGTTTCGATGTTTATTTTTTATTGGGTTATTTTACGACGCTGTATCAACATCTAGGTTATTTAGCGTCTGAATGAAATGAAGGTGATAATGACGGTGAAATGAGTCCGAGGTCCAGCACCGAAAGTTACCCAGCATTTGCTCGTATTGGGTTGAGGGGAAAACCCGGAAAAAACCTCAACCAGGTAACTTGCCCCGACCGGGATTCGAACCCGGGCCACCTGGTTTCGCGGTCAGACGCGCTGACCGTTACTCCACAGGCGTGAACTGTTTCGATGTTGATTCTTAATTAATTTGTCCCTTGATTCGTCCTACATGATTAATCTTGATTATTTCTAAAATAAGACAGAAAAATATATAAATTTTGTATGTCCTCAGCCCCTCTTTACAGACAGATGGTCGATCTTCCAGGTACTAACTTTTATTAGATCAAGGAATACTGCCAATTTTATAGCACAGTCGGCAATAAAAATGTTGAACTGTGTTTTAAAAATAATTTTAGGATACTTATAATTCAGTTTCGGCTATTAAATCTCTTGTCCTGAGACAAGGACACGCCCGTCTGTGTTTGTGAACTATAAGAATACGAAGTTAAACGCACTGTCTGGCCATAGAGCTCATGATGATTGTTTCTTTACAAAGGAAGACTGCGCGCGACATTTGATAGCTGCATTTACATACATACATTATAACCAACACGTGACGTAGCCTCTTCATGTTTATGAATGTCGAAGTCCGGCATAGAGTATGAATACAAACACTAGTGAGGAAACTGAAACCGACTTGGCACGTGGCCTAGTCAGTCCCTGGAAAATTACTAAGCAGGCTTCTGCTGTTTCAATGGTAATTGAATTTCGAAGAAGCTTATAGGATTTGATGCTTGCTCTAGGTCCGAGCGGGGGGAAGCTCTGACTGATTTACCCTAGATGGAATAAATCTCAAAACCATGCGACCAGCTCTAGAAGAGATAGTGCAAAAAAGAGAAGAATTACCAGAAGAATCGAGAAAGAAAGAAAGAAAGAAAGAAAGAAAAAAAGAAAGAAAGAAAGAAAGAAAAAAAGAAAGAAAGAAAGAAAAAAGAAAGAAAGACAGAAAGAAAGAAAGAAAGAGAGAAAGAAAGAAAAAAAGAAAAAAGAAAGAAAGAAAAAAAGAAAGAAAGAAAGAAAAAAAGAAAGAAAGAAAGAAAAAGAAAGAAAGAAAAAAGAAAGAAAGAAAGAAAGAAAGAGAGAAAGAAAGAAAAAAAGAAAGAAAAAGGAAAGAAAGAAAGAAAGAAAAAAAGAAAGAAAGAAAGAGAGAAAGAAAGAAAGAAAAAAAGAAAGAAAAAGGAAAGAAAGAAAGAAAAGTACACAGGGGTTGTAATATATAATAAAGAATTAAGAAAATGAAAAAAAAATAAACGAACGAATAAAAATGAAAAAAGGAGAAAATGCAATGAGAAACATTTAAATACTTCGCATTGAGAGAAAAAAAAAATACATACACATAATACTAATCACACATAGTTGAAGCACTTCGAAGATAATACTTTGTAAAGAAAACGACACACTGTACCTCAAACACTTTACAGAGAAAGACATATTTAAAGTACTTTTAATATTATATCTGAACTGCGACCGAGCACGAGCGCTGCTCATTCGGTCTCAAATTTTGTTAATACTACTGTATCTTCTTTTTATATTGCTTGTATTATTTTATTTGTATTTCTCTTTGTTTGTTTTGTAATTATATTTCTTTATTCTGTATATTTGAAATAAATAAATAAAAAAAAACTTAGCAGAGAGGGGTGATTGAAACAGGATTTCTTTGTAGAATAGAAGTTATAAAACTGTAGAAAGGTGGGGGGGGATGAAAATACTTTTCAGGGAATGAGAAAGGTGGCAATGCTATCCAAAGAGAAATAAAGAAAGAAGAGAAAATTACTTTCCATGAAGAGAGAAACAAGACACTTCCCATAACGAGAGATATTTACTTAAAATATTTTCCAGAGAGAGAGAATATAGTGGAATATAGTTAATATACTTTCTAGAGAGAAAGATACCAGCAAAGTACAAAGTCGGATGTTTCATGAAAAAAAGAGATAATATCAGTCAAAAGACTTCCCAAAGAGAGGAAGAGAGACCTGAAAATTATTTTTCATTAAGAAAGAGATATAGTCAAAATACTTTCCACAGAGAAGAACAGAGACCAGCAAGATATTTTCCATAAAGGGATAACATCAAAATACTTTCCACAGAGAGGAACAGAGACCAGCAAGATATTTTCCATAAATAAAGGGATAACATCAAAAAAACTTTCCACAGGGAAGAACAGAGACCAGCAAGATATTTTCCATAAATAAAGAGATAACATCAAAATACTTTCCACAGAGAAGAACAGAGACCAGCAAGATATTTTCCATAAATAAAGGGACAACATCAAAATACTTTCCACAGAGAAGAACAGAGGCCAACAAGATATTTTCCATAAATAAAGGGATAACATCAAAATACTTTCCACAGGGAAGAACAGAGACCAGCAAGATATTTTCCATAAATAAAGGGATAACATCAAAATACTTTCCACAGAGAAGAACAGAGACCAGCAAGATATTTCCCATAAATAAAGGGATAACATCAAAATACTTTCCACAGAGAAGAACAGAGACCAGCAAGATATTTTCTATAAATAAAGGCATAACATCAAAATACTTTCCACAGAGAAGAACAGAGACCAGCAAGATATTTTCCATAAATAAAGGGATAACATCAAAATACTTTCCAGAGAGAAGAACAGAGACCAGCAAGATATTTTCCATAAATAAAGGAATAACATCAATGGATTTGAGGGAGGTAGGATATGATGGTAGAGACTGAATTAATCTTGCACAGGATAGGGACCAATGGCGGGCTTATGTGAGGGCGGCAATGAACCTACGGGTTCCTTAAAAGCCAGTAAGTAAGTAAAGGGATAACATCAAAATACTTTCCAGAGAGAATAACAGAGACCAGCAAGATATTTTCTATGTACAAAGAGATACAAAATACTTTCCAGACAGAAGAACAGAAACGAGCAAAATATTTCCCATTAACACAGAGATATTATGTCTACTTAAAACACTTTCTAGAGACAGGAAGACATAGGAGAAAAAAAACTGTTTCCCATAAAGTTAGAAACAATATATACTTTCCATACAGAGAGACACAGGTTGAAATGCTTCGTAGAGAGAGAGAGAGAGAGAGAGAGAGAGAGAGAGATAGAGAGAGAGAATATTGTTCAGAGAGAGAAACAAAAATAATTTCAACAGAGTATGTATGTATTTATTTACACTGCAAGTGGGCAAGCACCCGGTGGCAGTGGTATATACAATATTAACAATACACAGTTAAAATGATAAGCAATACACAATAAAATTTACAATACATAATACAATTTACAACACATATACAATTTTATACACAATACAATAAGAATACACAATACAATTTAACACAATAATAATAAAACATAAAATAAAACACTTACTTTTACAACACAACCTACATAATTATGTATAGGTCCTACATAAGTTTCAATAGTCTTTCACTTTACTCTCATCTCATTTCCTGTAGTGGCACTATGACGCATTTCACTGACACTTTAGCACACATTTCACTGACACTCTGTAACACATTTCACTGACACTATAGAACACATTTCATTGACGCTATAAATTATCACTGATCGGAACTGTTCCCTGCACTGTAAAACCATAACTTCACTGACTCACCTCGCTTCACTGATACAACAGTTCGAATAAGTCAAATAATTGCATTCTTATGCATACTTATAAACAGAACTACATTTAAACTAAACATTTCTAGTCTAAGGCCCTCTTACACGCTATTTTTAAATAATTTACAATTCAAACCAAGGAAGTAAACTCGTAAGGCTAGATAAATACATGTCACCTTAAAAAAATTAAATGTTGAATGTCACCTTAATTTTAATTTTCACTTTATACACAGAGAATTTTATATCAGAGAAGAAAAACTGTTGAACAGATATTTTACAGATGAGGAAAAAAATAATTAAATTACATTACACAAAAGTAGTTCAAGAATCAGAAAAAGAAGGAAAGACGAAGGGAGTGAAGGGGAGAAAATACGCATGTCCAAACGCTAATCTGTGCAAAGGATAGCTAGCAGTAAAGTCGTCAAAACTGAAACAAATCCAACTTTTATTAACGTTACTACGTTGTTATTCCATCTGCAGCCCGACCTCAAAAATACATGTAGCGCCCGTAAAACAAGACCAGTCGAGGTCTCTCAAGTATATGCACGTCAGTAACACACACGCATTAGTACCCCGCGAGGCGGACGGCACCTCAATTCGCACAAGGTAACGCAAACAAGGCTGCTTCACGACGCCTATTAATGTCACAGCTTCTATTACGCATTAACAGTTACTGCAACCGATTTGTAACCCAAAAATCTGTGTCAAGAGGATTATAACACAATTTCTCAATGTAAATGCTTTATACACGTTATGTTAGAAATCAGTCTGTCACGTTGTTAAAGATATTACTGCTTACAGTACATTTCCTTGAATTTTTATCCAAATAACTTACAAGAAAAGTACCTGCTATCAATCACCGTTAAACGACATGATGGTGCCTGGGGCATGGATCATGGCGGTAGAGATACATGCTTCCATGGCCACGCCAAGAATAATGTGGTGTGGTTGGTACCACGATCCGACAGCCTATACCTCTGGGAATTACACAGAACTCAATTCTAAAGCAGGCTTCTTCAAAATTTGTTTAAGTCCTGTAAGTGATAGTACGAAGATCTCAGACAAGTTACCTTTACACTAGTACTAAAATTATTATATTTCATGTACATCATTCCCTGATAAATCGACTCGTAAATACTGAATATGAACAAAACCCGTCCAATAGTTTAGTAGAAATCGCTGTACACAGACAGACTAGTACTAAAATTATTATATTTCATGTACATCATCCCTGATAAATTGACTCGTAGATACTGAATATGAACAAAATCCGTCCAATACTTTAGTAGAAATCGCTGTACACAGACAGACTAGTACTAAAATTATTATACTTCATGTACATCATTGTGACGTTTTGTTAAGTGACGTAAGTTCTGAACTGTCAGTCAAGTTACAGCGAGCTCAGAATATGTGCGTCAGATACGTGTGCAACATCCGACGGTATGATCACATATCACCGTCCTTCGCAAGTCTCTCGTGGCTCCGACTTAAAGAACGTAGAACTTTACACTCTTTGTCTTTACTCTTTCGAATTCTGCACACTTCAACACCAAATTACCTTTCGTCTCGTTTCTCTTATCTATACTCTAACCACGACGTAAATACCAGATCACTTATCTGTGGCACGCTAAGTATACCTCTTCATAGAACATCTTGTTATTCATCATCTTTTACAATATCCACCTCGCGTCAATGGAATTCCTTGTCACAAAGTATTAGGGGCTGCAAGACAATAAACACCTTTAAGAACAGCTTAAAAGATAACCTTATCAGCATTTCACTCCAATCATACTGATTTAAACTATCACTGACTACATTGTTACTTTTTTCTTTAGACATCATCCTGATTGTGCTGTATTTTAATTGTCTCGTAATAATCTCTTTCTATTATCTAATATTATTTGAAATATATTAACATTCTATGTATTTTAGTTTAATTCTGCTACACAGTTTATTTCAGTGTTTAATTAATAGTTCATAGTATTTTGTTGTTTAATTTGTAAATAACTTTTGTATACATGTAACTCTCATCTAAATCAAATTGTTGGATTCTTTGTAAGTTCATGCATATGTATATACACTTTTTGCTGGTTGAGTGGAAGAGAAGGCCTTACGGCCTTAACTCTGCCAGCTAAAATAAATCATTATTATTATTATTATTATTATCATTCCCTGATAAATTGACTAGTAGATACTGAATATGAACAAAATACGTCTAATAACTTAGTAGACATCGCTGTACACAAACAGACTAGTACTAAAATTATTATATTTCATGTACATCATTCCCTGATAAATTGACTCGTAGATACCGAATATGAACAAAATCCGTCCAATACTTTCGTAGAAATCGCTGTACACAGACAGACTAGTACTAAAATTATTATATTTCATGTACATCATTCCCTGATAAATTGACTCGTAGATACTGAATATGAACAAAATCCGTCCAATAGTTCAGTAGAAATCGTTGACACAGACTGACTAGTACTAAAATTATTATATATATATATATATATATATATATATATATATATATATATGGGTAATGTGCATCATTTCCTGATAAATTGAGTGGTAGATATCCTATTGAATATTAACAATATCTGACCAATGGTTTAGTGATTTATGGAAATTTACAAATTGCATATGAAATATTATTTTTTATATCATTATGGTGAAACGTCTATGTTCACGAAAATAGGAAAAGAAATATCTTTTGCAGTATTGTAATATCGTCTTTTTACACATAATACAATGAACAAAAATGAGACACAGTTCTATTTATGTTCTTTGATTTAGTGGGATGCTATTAAATGTTTTGGTTGAGCCATAAAACGGATATAACGTCCACGAATAAAAATGGCAGACGTTCAAACTTAACTGCATATTATAACAGTTCAGAAATGTATTCCACTGAATGACAAATTACTTGCTGTTACATGTTTATACCGCTGTGAATTCTTTCGAACATGTAAATTCAAATCTCAGCATTATAATGCAAAGTTGGCTGCACACAAGGTCATTGTAGCGGTCACTTGAAGGCCAGCGCTGCTGAAGTTTGATTTATGTGCCAGTTCTCATGGTTGCCTGCTCGTGAATAAATCTGTTCTGTCTGAAGTGTTATCAACTTGAACTCAGAGCTTCCCGATACACATCTTTCCCTCCTTGTGTGTCTGCAATCGGGGGGATTAGCAATCTTCATCTGAAGGAGATTTCCAAACATGCCACATGATTATACACAACCCATTCCAGGTCAATTCGTCCACAGCAGAATGTCCGATAAACAGAAAGTCCACTACAAAAATTTCCACAATTAAAACGTCCAATCAATTAAGCCTACATGTCAAAATGTCGAATATACAAAAATGTTAAAAAATGAGTATGTACAATATACCTACAGAAATATCCACATGTCAAAATATCCAATACAGAGAAATGTTCAGAAATCAGTATGTCCAATATACCTACAGAAATATCCACATGTCAAAATATCCAATACAGAGAAATGTTCAGAAATCAGTATGTCCAATATACCTACAGAAATATCTATATGTCAAAATGTCCAATATAGAGAAATGTTCAGAAATCAGTATGTCCAATATACCTACAGAAATATCCAAAAGTCAAAATGTCTTACAGAAATGTTCAGAAATCAGTTTGTCCAATATACCTACAGAAATATCCAAAAGTCAAAATGTCTTACAGAAATGTTCAGAAATCAGTATGTCCAATATACTTATAGAAATATCCAAAAGTCAAAATGTCTTACAGAAATGTTCAGAAATCAGTTTGTCCAATATACCTACAGAAATATCCAAAAGTCAAAATGTCTTACAGAAATGTTCAGAAATCAGTATGTCCAATATACCTACAGAAATATCCAAAAGTCAAAATGTCTTACAGAAATGTTCAGAAATCAGTTTGTCCAATATACCTACAGAAATATCCAAAAGTCAAAATGTCTTACAGAAATGTTCAGAAATTAGTTTGTCCAATATACCTACATAAATATCCAAAAGTCAAAATGTCTTACAGAAATGTTCAGAAATCAGTTTGTCCAATATACCTACAGAAATATCCAAAAGTCAAAATGTCTTACAGAAATGTTCAGAAATCAGTTTGTCCAATATACCTACAGAAATATCCAAAAGTCAAAATGTCTTACAGAAATGTTCAGAAATCAGTATGTCCAATATACTTATAGAAATATCCAAAAGTCAAAATGTCTTACAGAAATGTTCAGAAATCAGTTTGTCCAATATACCTACAGAAATATCCAAAAGTCAAAATGTCTTACAGAAATGTTCAGAAATCAGTATGTTCAATATACCTACAGAAATATCCACAAGTCAAAATGTCCGATATATAGAAATTGTTCAAAAATTAAAATGTCCAATAAACAGAAATGTCCAGAAGTCATAATGTGTAAAAATATAGAAATAATGTTCAGAAATTAAAATGCCCCACATCCAGAAATGTCCAGAAGTCAAAATAATGTTCAAAATGTATAGAAATGTTCAGCAATCAAAATGTCCAATATACAGAAATGTTTATAAGTCAAAATGTAAATATATAGAAATAATGTTCAGAATACGCGTAGAAACTAAAATATTAAAGTTCCTTAATAATATATTATTGCGATAGAAACGTGGTAAGTGTATTATAACTTTTCCTCGATTCTGTTATGCACTTAACACATGTATTGGATACTATTTTTTGGCCGATCTTAATAAAAAAATAAATTATTATTAATCATTTTTAATTAAAATAAATAGTTTGTTTTTGGACGTTAACATTTTCATGTGCAATCGCCGTTTGTTATTTGTCGATAGGTGTCATTCATTTGTTATTATTCGTAATTTTCGATAGGTGTTATTCATTTTGTTATTATTCGGCGGTGGAATCCGTGTTTTGGTCTTTTGCAACGTTTATTATCGTTAAAATCGGGTAGTAATATTAATGTCATGTCTCTCAAGTGTTGTCGTAATAATTCACCATTAAAATGGGACACACTCACGGACAGGAGAACGCGAATTCGATTATGCGCACTGTTCAAAACATACAGAGGTGAGCCTGCCTGGAGAGAAATAAAAAATAGGTTGCAGCCGCCAAATTATTCTTCAAGGAACGACCACTCATATAAATTGAGGGAAAGAAGGCAGAGGACGGACACTGGAAAGTTTTCTTTTCTCAATCGTACTATCAGGGACTGGAATGCTTTACCTGCAGACTTACTAAAGGCTTTACCAACAACCAAAAATGTATTTAAAAATGGGCTTAAGGACTTTACTAATAGACGGTAGTATATTATACACATTATTTAAAGGGTGTAATTGATATTTTGTTGTTTGAAATGTTGTATCAGTGAAGAAGTGTGTTGTGTCAGTGAAGTGTGATGTGTTGTGTGCGTGAAGTGTGTTTCTGTCAGTGAAGCTTTATAGTTTATAGTGGCAGAGCATAGTATTTGAACAGTGAAATGTTTTTGAAATGTTAGTGAAATCAGGATAGAATCAGTGAAATGTGTCGTAGTTCCAGTGCAGTGAGTGAGTTGTCAGCGATATGAGCGTAGTGCACAGATTCGTGGATTTTATGTTCGAACTTAGGCTTAAAATACAAATTAGATTTACTTTAAATGTTATTTTAAATGATCGTGATTCATTTAATTTAGGATTCTCCCTGTTATTTATTGTCAGTATTATTAATCCATTATTAATTGTATTTTTATTAACTGTGTTTATTACTAATTGTCATTATTGAGTGTAATTATTTACCACTGCCACCGGGTAATATACCCATTTGCAGTGTGAATACATTATCACGAAAGTCAAAGCTATTTAACATTTCAGCTGGCCGAATTGCGATTTATTTCGACCCTATTTTTGCTGCAGCAAAGTTTGTGAAGCGCTTTTAAAAACGCACGGAGAACCGTCGTTTTGTTACGTTACCACTGCAGATTTGAATTATGCGTTCACAAAATGTAGAAAAAATGCCACATGTGCAACTTTTTTTTAAGAATAGAGGAAACACGTTTTGAAAAGATGTTCCCTCATTTTGGATGACGTTGTTAGAAACGAGTTGAAGTTTGGGAATAATTTAATTCCCTACTACCCTCTTTTCCCAGACTACATTCCTAACTAAAAGAACTGACAATTCCAAAATAACTAACGTCGAAGCAACTTACAGCATCAGTTCCAACTTTAAATCTCCCGAAGTTTCTCAGCAGTTAATGACACTTGTCCATTAAGAGTCCGACGGGCCTTCAACTGGAGTTCCTAGTGACAATTACAGACACTGTTTTAAATTCTACTACGACGTAGAGGTGTAGGATGGGGGAACGAAATTGTTCCAATTGACTATTTGGAATGCCAGACACGCCAGAAGGGAAAATCTACATATAGACGAGTGGGAGCTGTCTGCTTACTGGAAGCGGATTAGGGAAGGCAGCTTATTGTCACTCTGGATTTTCTGTTCCTCCCCCGCCCCACCCCCGCTGTCAGGAGAGGAGGTCTCAGGTGTGCGCCGACTTTTATCCAAATTAAACCCAAGCAAGTTATGAGCTGCTAGCGAATCCAGGCCTGGGAACTTTTTTCCCTCCTTCCGGATTGTCTGATAAAGCGACATTTCAAGATAGGAAAAGCTTTACATTGATTGTAAACCAAAAGGAAGGGAAAAGGAGGGAATGGCAGTAAATTCCATTCTTTACTAAGTGGGATGTAGAAGCCACAGCTGCCGGCTTTGACTAATACCTTGACGTTGGAAAAGGAACAAAATGCTAACACTAGTTTTGAAGTGCGAGGGTTTATCCATGTCTACAGTTTGAAAATATCGTCGGATGGCCGGTTGCTATGTGGGAAATTAGAAACTAAAACATTGAAGTTCCTTAACAGCACATTGCGATATAAGCGTGGGAAGTCATAACAGAATCGAGGAAAAGTTACAGAATACGAGACGAAGTCGAGCCTTCTCTATTTCCGAGATTCTGTTATGAACTTTACACATGTATTGCATACTATTTTTGGTCGATCTTAATAAAAAAAATTACTTATCTTTAATTATTTTAATTTAAATAAATACTGTAGTTTGTTTTTAGACGTTAACATTTTCATATGTAATCACCGTTTGTTATTTGTGGATATGTGTCATTCATTTATTATTATTCGTATTTTTCGATACGTGTTATTCATTTGTTATTCGTATCTTTCGATAGGTGTTAAATGTTATGATTTATTTAACGACGCTCGCAACTGCAAAGGTTATATCAGCGTCGCCGGATGTGCCGGAATTTTGTCCCGCAGGAGTTCTTTTACATGCCAGTAAATCTACTGACATGAACCTGTCGCATTTAAGCACACTTAAATGCCATCGACCTGGCCCGGGATCGAACCCGCAACCTTGGGCATAGAAGGCCAGCGCTATAGCAACTCGCCAACCAGGTCGACTCGATAGGTGTCATACATTTATTATTATCCCTATTTTTCGATAGGTGTTATTCATTTGTTATTATTCGTATTTTTCGAGAGGTGTCATTCATTTATTATTATTCGTATTTTTCGATACGTGTTATTCATTTGTTATTCGTATCTTTCGATAGGTGTCATACATTTATTATTATCCCTATTTTTCGATAGGTGTCATTCATTTGTTATTATCCGTATTTTTCGATAGGTGTTATTCATTTGTTATTATTCGTATTTTTCGATAGGCGTCATTCATTTGTTATTATTAGGGAGCGGATTTTTATGTGCTAAAAATTTAAATATATTTATTTTTTATGTGCTGAAAAGTACAAAAATATTTGCTAAAAATAAATAAATATTTTTTTTTAAATATGACAAAAATACCTTACTTAGCTTGGAAAAAAAAACAATGTTACTAGGTACTCACCAACCATACTTGAGTGCTAGTAGTTGGCCGAGAATTGCAGTGAACAACAAAGGTCATCTCCAAATTCTCCATCACAAATGCATGCCGATTATCTCTGAACAACGACTTATACTGTGAAAACGATCTTTCCAAATCACAGGACATCAGACGTGCATATTTAAAGAGTGGAATGTCACAAACACAAACACCGTCAATTTCACCTACAGGCACACCCTCCAATATTTGAGCAACTTTACACATTTTTTATATCCACTGTTTTTCCCAAACACATTCTGGAATTTGTCCCTTAGTACCTGTACTTCTGAATCTGGTAGCGAGTGTAGTGTAATTTCCACGGCACGCACCTCCCTGTTTCAGACAACAGGTTTTTGGATGTTTCGAGTTTGTTTTATGGTGTCACACAAAAAGCTTAGATTTGCTAATAGGAAAGCCAAATCGTTTTTAAACAACCATCTTTCAGTATATCTTGAATGATATCGATTGACGAAGCCCGATAACAGGGAATCACAAGATAAATTGCCTTACTTGATATACATGAGTGAGAGGCCAAAGATTTGTTTAAATTAAATAATGTTCATACCCGAGCTCTTATCTGTTGTGTTTCACTAACAAAGCGTGGAATGAAATCATCTTCAGCAACAATAAACATTCCTAATTATGTGTTGCAAGATCTCTCCTCCTTGTCCATGTTAATTTATTCTCTAATAATAACACTGATATGCTGCCTAGCAGTTCTCAGAACTTGAGGCGATACTATTACGAAAATGGATCACGGATGCACCACACAGCGCTTAGAAACACGAAGCAACCAGAATTCTTAAAAAAAGATAACGTACTTCTGAGTGATATAATTGGTTTAGGTTTAAAATATTTAAAATTTCTTGTAAAAAATTATTTAAGTAAAAGACTCCAAGATTTATGTGTTTATAATAGATTTCCTGAAAATATGTATTTACATAATTTTTTTGTGAAAGTATGTGCTTTTATGTGAAATAAAATTCGGGTTTTAAATTTAAAACTTGACATTCGGAATTTTTAACTTTGTTAATTGTGTTTTATCACACACAAAAAGAATATTTAATTACATAGGAATCCGCTCCTTAATTATAACAGAATCGAAAACTACTGTGCGTCAGCTATTTAAAAACGGACTTTCGGAACAAACCATCTGACTTCATCAAAAGAACTGAAGGCAGCAATCCCACGGGCAGGGATTCAATTAGCAACTCACACACGTCGTTGCCATGGCGACACAGCTCTCGCGTATCAAAGTACTGAACGTCTTTTGTTTCCTAAGACAAGGAAAGAAGATTCTTACAAAATAAGTTTGTCTTCGCAACTCGATGTCACCTTCAAATGCCTCTCTGCGTTTCGAGGTCCAGTTGACAGTACCGCGGGTTGCATTCCGAGAACGGGGTCGGATATGCGGCATTGTTGGAGTCAAGGGCAGCACTGGAGGAGGCAGGTGTATTGGCAGGCGCGGGGGGATTCTCATTCATTCGATGACAGTCATGTGTTTCCATGGTAGAGACGGGTAGGGACGGATGCATCCTGTGCAAATATGGCGAAACAACCTTGACTGTGCTATAACAGAAACGTACGCAAGCTGATAGCTGATGAGACGAAGGTTGTGGCGTGACGCAGGTGTGTTTCCCGGTAGTTATGAAGTAAATTCAATGTTATATTATGCAACACTAATAAAGGGACTTGAGAAGAACTGCATAACATGGCAACAGGATCTATGCAAGGTAGGTATGATTCACTGCAATGTAATGCGACAATTCGTTCACACTTCGGAGTCAGCTCTCAAGCAAACGAAACGCTTCTAGAATCACAATTTTCTTTTAAAACCTGTTTCGGATGCTAGTTAATAATTATAAAGCGAAGTATTGTAGAGACAAATTATACGACGTTCGCATATTAAGTTTTCGTTAAGTTGCCATCTATACGTCCCTTCTGTTATACAGAGTTCTAAAGTGACCATTCAGTGATAGTGCTCGGCCCAAGGTCAGGTCTTTCACTGCCAGTCTTCTCTATTTTCTGCCTTCCGCATATGGGCAATATATCTTAATGTATGTTTATTATTATTATTATTATTATTATTATTATTATTATTATCATCATCATCATCATCATCCTTCACGAATTAGGCCTCTGTAGACCTGTTTCGGCCCCATCTAGCAGTCTTCTTAACGGTCTTCCTGGTCGACGATGTCCTCTAGGTTTATATTGCATCATAATTTTTGGGATTCTTGAATTTTCCATTCTTCTTACATGATCTAGCCAATTGAATTTGTATCTGCTGATTTTTTCTTCTACTGACTCTACTTCTAATTGTTCTAAAATTTCTTCATTCCTTTTTCGGTCTAAAAGAGTATATCCTGCTGTTCTCCTGAAAAATTTCATTTCCGTTGCTTTGATTCTGTTCATGTCTTTTTTCTTTAATGTCCAAATCTCGCTTCCGTATAGAAGGGTGGGTAATGCTAGTGTATTATATATTTTTATTCTTGTAGATTTTTGTACTAATTTAGCTTTTAATGTATTCTTTATTATTCCTAGAATTTATGTAAATTTGGTAATTTTCTTGTTCACATCTTTTTCATTTTGATAAGATATTTCACAACCCAGATAATTGAAATTTTGCACTTGTTCGAGGCATTGGTTATTGTGTATTATCTTACTTCTCACTGGGTCTTGTCCTAAAGATGCCATTACTTTTGATTTTTGTGCTGAAATTTCCATCCCAAAATCTTTTAATATTTTATTTAATGTATACAATCCTCTTTGTAAATTATCCTCTGAATTGGAAATGATGACTTGATCATCGGCATAGAGTAAGGTATTTAATGTTAGAGCACTGGTCATTTTGATTCCTGATGTGTAGATTTGGTTCCATTTTAAAATAATTTCATTTATATAAATATTAAATAAAGTTGGTGATAGTGGACAACCTTGTCGAACTCCATTATTAACTAATTTTCTTTCGGATATACAGTTATTTATTTTGACACTTATTTTGCTGTCCGTGTAGATTTCTATTATATTTTGGAATAGCAAATTTGGAATATTTTTTTCTTGTAATATGTCGAATAAAAGGTCTCTTCGGACTTTATCAAAAGCTTTCACAAAATCAATAAAAGCTATATGGGTTTCTAAATTAAATTCTCTTCTTTTTTCCAACAATAGTTTGATACTAAATAATGGATCTACACATGATCTTCCTTTTCTAAAGCCATTTTGACACTCCAGAAGGAAAGTATCAGCATGTTTTTTTAATTTTTCATTTAAAATCCTACTAAATATCTTATAACATGTGTTGAGGATACTAATCCCTCTATAGTTTTCAACATTCTGTTTATCTCCTGTTTTATATATGGGAATAATTACACTATTTTTCCATTCTTCCGGTAGAGTGGCAGTCAGATATAATTATTATTATTATTATTATTATTATTATTATTATTATTATTATTATCATTATTATCATTATTATACATGTGACCTTTTCTAGATTGAAAAATACAATTAAATTTACATATAATATAGAGGCAAAAGTTTTACCAGCAGAAAATGAACATAAAGACTTAGGTATAGAGTAATTTTACATTTCATAGTCATAATAATATTATAAATTTGTCCTATAAAAGTTTAGGTTTTGTTATGAGAAATTCTTGCAAATTTAAAGTCAAAACTATAATAATTGTGTATAATTCCATTGATCGATCTGAATTAGAGTATGCTGCGTTTATTGGAACCCAGTTACTAACAAATATATTCTGTTACTAGAAAAAATTCAAAATAAATTTCTAAAATGGTTATATTACAGACTTTATAATAATTATCCTACTTATGAGAGTTATGCTACAATGCTTCAACATTTCCATTTTACTAGTTTGCAGATTCGACGAAATTGTCAATCTTTAAACTTTCTTTATAAAATTATTAACAATAAGTTGGACTGTGTTGGTTTATTTTATTATATAACATTATATGCACCTAAGCTTAAAACGAAATTTCGAAATTTATTTTACATACCAAGGGCAAATACTGAAACTCACAAAAATTCCCCAGTTTTCCAAATGTTACAGTTATACAATAAATTACATCCTCTTCCGAATGTTGATATTTTCAATATGAATTTCTCTAGATACAGAATTATTTGTTATCATACACGTATTTTACAGAATATTGATGTTAGTTAATTTGAAGTTACTTTCACACCTTATTTCCATTTCTTTTCTTTTTTTCTCTTTTTCTTTCTCTTTTTTATTTTGTTTCAATTTTTTAATAAGTGTGTGTTTCCTTTGCCTTGTTTATGTTTTATAAATTAGTTTGTCAGTCTTGAACATTGTAATTGGGCTTTGCCTGTTATGTTCAATAACAAATAAATAAATAAAAAATAAATAAATAAATATGCTACAACTTACGTAACTATGATGCCGGTCGTCGAACCCGGTCCTCTTAATGGAAAGCCATAGCGGAAGAAGTACCGTAATACATTCACTCGTGAAACGAGCGCTAAAATCAAATAAAATCCATGACAGCATATTTTGGTACATGACACGGGAAACGCATTAAGGCCTTTAGATGTCGTTATTAATATGGTAGAGAGCACACTAACTGACAAGATACAAGATACATTCATGTTCACAGGCCTTCATAAACAAACGAAACACGCCACTGCGCCGGAAAGAAAATCGACAAATGCTGTAACCATATTTTATCAAATATTTTGTTTGCATGTTCATTGTTTGGCATTTCCAGTCGTGGCATTACTAAATAACACGTTGTTGATGTGGGTGGAGTGGGTGTGCGTTATGGTGTTAGGTACGAAGGGTGTTTGTGTTCATCGATAGTTGCTAGGATACCGAAGTCCATTGAATTTGTTGTTGACGGTCAGCCATAGTAACCAAGGATTATAAAGGGTATGTGGGGCACTGTTTCAGGATTACTTAGATATAAGTGCAAAATGTGCGAATATAAGAGGATTAATATATTTTGTGGAGGCATGGCATATATTGGGTACCGTATGTTTATTATTATTATTATTAGTATTATTATTATTATTATTATTATTATTATTATTATTATTAGTACTAGTAGTAGTAGTAGTAGTAGTAGTAGTAGTAGTAGTAGTAGCATTGTTATTATTATTATTATTAGCATTATTTATTATTATTATTATTATTATTATTATTATTATTAGTAGTAGTAGTAGTAGTACTGTTATTATTATTATTATTATTAGTAGTAGTAGTAATATTAGTAGTAGTACTGTTATTATTATTATTATTATTAGTAGTAGTAGTAGTAGTAGTAGTATTGTTATTATTATTATTATTATTATTAGTAGTAGTAGTAATAGTATTTTTGTTATTATTATTATTATTATTAGTTGTAGTATTAGTATTATTGTTATTAGTAGTAGTAGTAGTAGTAGTAGTAGTAGTAGTAATAGTAGTAGTTACTTACTGGATTTTAAGGAACCCGGAGGTTCATTGCCGCCCTCACATAAGCCCGCCATTGGTCCCTATCCTGAGCAAGATTAATCCATTCTCTTTAACATATCCCACCTCCCTCAAATCCATTAGTAGTAGTAGCATTATTATTATTATTATTATTATTATTATTATTATTATTATTATTATTATTCGGTTGAGAAGTTTTTATCATCTAGTCTGCTGTCAAAAAATCTGAAAGTTGGAATTTATAAAACAGTTATATTACCGGTTGTTCTGTATGGTTGTGAAACTTGGACTCTCATTTTCAGAGAGGAACAGAGATTAAGGGTGTTTGAGAATAAGGTTCTTAGGAAAATATTTGGGGCTAAGAGCGATGAAGTTACAGGAGAATGGAGAAAGTTACACAACACAGAACTGCACGCATTGTATTCTTCACCTGACATAATTAGGAACATTAAATCCAGACGTTTGAGATGGACAGGGCATGTAGCACGTATGGGCGAATCCAGAAATGCATATAGAGTGTTAGTTGGGAGACCGGAGGGAAAAAGACCTTTAGGGAGGCCGAGACGTAGATGGGAGGATAATATTAAAATGGATTTCAGGGAGGTGGGGTATGATGATAGAGACTGGATTAATCTTGCACAGGATAGGGACCGCTGGCGGGCTTATGTGAGGGCGGCAATGAACCTTCGGGTTCCTTAAAAGCCATTTGTAAGTAAGTAGTAGTAGTATTAGTATTTTTGTTATTATTATTATTATTATTATTATTATTATTATTAGTAGTAGTAGTATTAGTATTATTGTTATTATTATTATTATTAGTAGTAGTAGTAGTAGTAGTAGTAGTAGTAATAGTAGTAGCAGTAGTAGTAGTATTGTTATTATTATTATTATTATTATTATTATTATTATTAGTAGTAGTAGTAGTAGTAGTAGTAGTAGTAGTAGTTACTGGATTTTAAGGAACCCGGAGGTTCATTGCCGCCCTCACATAAGCCCGCCATTGGTCCCTATCCTGAGCAAGATTAATCCATTCTCTTTAACATATCCCACCTCCCTCAAATCCATTAGTAGTAGTAGTAGTAGCATTATTATTATTATTATTATTATTATTATTATTATTATTATTATTATTATTATTATTATTATTCGGTTGAGAAGCTTTTATCATCTAGTCTGCTGTCAAAAAATCTGAAAGTTGGAATCTATAAAACAGTTATATTACCGGTTCTTCTGTATGGTTGTGAAACTTGGACTCTCATTTTCAGAGAGGAACAGAAATTAAGGGTCTTTGAGAATGAGGTTCTTAGGAAAATATTTGGGGCTAAGAGGGATGAAGCTACAGGAGAATGAAGAAAGTTACACAACGCAGAACTGCACGCATTGTAATCTTCACCTGACATAATTAGGAACATTAAATCCAGACGTTTGAGATGGACAGGGCATGTAGCACGTATGGGCGAATCCAGAAATGCATATAGAGTGTTAGTTGGGAGGCCGGAGGGAAAAAGACCTTTGGGGATGCCGAGACGTAGACGGGAAGATAATATTAAAATGGATTTGAGGGAGGTGGGATATGATGATAGAGACTGGATTGATCTTGCTAAGGATAGGGACAATGGCGGGCTTATGTGAGGGCGGCAATGAACCTCCGGTAAGTAAAAGCCAGTAAGTAAGTTGGTGTGGTATAGAGAATGCCTGATGGCCTTAACTCCAGCAGATTAAATAAATAAATAAATTAATTAATTAAATAAAAGTATTTCAGCCACACTGCCGTTACAAACTACAAAAAATTAATGAGTATTTAAAAATGATGTTCATTTGAAGCAGCACTTGCTAACGTTGCAATCTGATCCAACAGTCATATTCTCGTGTCTTGGCAAAAACGTAACCACGAGAGGGCTTTTCTCTACATGTGGCGTAACCTAGGAAACACGTGACGACAGCAGGACATTCGACCTTGGGAAGTGAGACCCAGGCCTTCCTCCAGGCATAGTACAGAACTCCTTGCAGTGCGAACTGGAGGTTTTTACATAATTAAAAGAATCAACGATTAACTCGTTTACCGGCGTGCAGAACCGGCGTATTTCCGGCTGCTTGATCATCACAAGAAAAGGAAGTGTGACGTCACAAGGCTCTAGCTATGGGAAGAGCTGTCCGAGACGTTATATGAGTGTCATGAAATGTATAATGCGGTAGTTAGTTAACCAAACATGTGGGACAAACATTTTGCGTGTCCAGTTGTACACCGGAACTCACAAGATATGGGTTAATTAAAGCAGACATTGTTAGTAATCAAGATATTATCGGAAAACGCATTTCAAATTAAAAACATGCAGTTTCTGTCAGCACTGTAAAGTGGCACAAAGTAGAGGCTTAACAATTAATGTAATGACATTACCAGATTCATGTAAGTTCGACATGAAATCTACTACTAATCCTCCGATGAGTTTAGCGCTGGGACCTGAGGTATTCTTGCCATCGGTGCGCGGGGGTTGCAGGTAGATTCTTTTGTTGCTACAGCCAAGCCGAGCCGAGCGGAGTGGGAAGTATTAATCGTCCAAAAATATGCAGTCTTCAGTTTGTAGTAGTGTGTGAATATTGCATATACATATTGTTTACCTAGGCATATATGGTTTTGTTATTAATATATTAAATATATTGTTGCAATTTTTGCTCAAACATCTCCCTGATGTCAGCTATGTTAATATTGTATGAATTACTCATATTAAATATTTCACCGTTACAAGTCATTTTTAAGGAAACATGCTGTGGAAAAGTTTTTTGGTTTTATTCTATTGGAATTTTAGAATATGTGTGATTGGTATCGTGAAAAACAGATTCCTATAATGTCATGCGAAAATCATTTGTTGGTGATATCTTAAAATACAAATCAAGTAGTTTTACTTCTCAAGTGAGTTCAGCAGTAAAGTATATTTAAATTGATTACAAATTTAATTCAATTCTACTAATCACTAAATTTTATAGTATGATTCTTCTTTTCATTTATATTATTGTAGTTGTATTATGATTTTTCTTTTTATTTATTTTATTGTATTTGTATTTCTGGTGGTGTGATGGCCTTAACTTCACCAGAATAAATAAATAAATAAATAAATAACATTTTCTACTATACTTTCCTTCTCTGAACGCGTAAGTACAAATGGTTGTATCTCTATCTCGCCAAAAATACATTAGAAAACTAATAGGAATACTGCTCTCGTAAATTGGCCGAATGTTTTCAGTATGATTGTACTTCCTTCCAGACTGCCGCTGTCACTGTCCCCTCCCACTCCAGTACAGCACTAGACTAGTCTGAATCGCATTCCTCTCAGCACTAAACTCCTCAGAGGATGACAGTATCTTTCGTCGGACCCATGTTGATATAACCTTTTTTCCTTCTCTACATATGACGAATCCATACCTGAAGTTTTGCCCACCAATTTCGATACATCCTGTATATTGCATGCCCTTCATTAATTACTTTTTTTATCATACACTCAAACTCTCTAAAACAAAAATAAAACACTCAAATCAACACAACTATAGTTTCATTCCCGAAACTGAATGACGTATTTCATGTGCCTATGTATTCCAGTTATTTCATCTTCACAGCATTGCAGCGGCAAAATAAATTTTTTAGTTTGGTAATAGGCCTACATATAAATCTAGCGACTTCTGCACTGCTTTCTAGCTGGGTTTCAAGAATTGAAGTTGTCGACATTACAGGCCTCGCTTATTAGTAGGGACCGGATTTTTATGTAATATCAAGGTGTGAAATATGTACATATTTATGTGAGAAAAATAAGCTGAATATGTACCAAAATGTGTAAAATCATGAAAATATTTAATATCAATATCTGGCAGGTATAGGATAGGTAAGACTCTCCAGTTGTGATTTCATAGAGCACCTGACTTTTTTACCGCACACTTGACACATTACTATTTTTCCATCTGTAGTGAAAGCTTCGTCCATCGCAATCCATGATTTTATTTTTGTATTTAGGGTTGAAGATACAGAGGCCAATTTAGTTATAGTTAAAAGCAGTAGATAAACTCACTTGCACTTTATACTGTAGGTACTAAAACTAGAGAACTGAGTGAAATGAATGACACAACAGTATTGCAAGCACTGTTTCGCTTTACTGGATTAGGAGAAAATAAGAGGAGATGTGGGACACATGCATTTTAGCTGCGTCCTGTAAGAAACAAAGTACCTATTAAAACTTCAAACCATAGGTACAGTATTTTCAAACTGTTGTTTGAAAAGTGACATTCCTGTCTCATTCAGAAGGGTAGGATTATTCCAGCCGAGAACCGTACTTTCTAATTGCTCGGAAAATCAAATTTCGGTATAGGTCTACTAAATTTAAATTAAAGAGGTCAAGCAATAACCTGAAAAGCTATTTATTTTAATCTTTCAACATATTTCCAGTTTGTTCCTTTACTCCAGCTTCTTTTCAAAAGTCGGCTACTTTATTGCTGCTCATGCCAGACTTGACACGGGTTTTCCATGGAAGGATTAGGAAGAGGGTGGGTAAGGTTGCAAATTGCATGGGAACGGCTTGTTAAGACGTGTGCAGAACAATTATATTCGAAACAAATCATGGCGTCCTCGTCCCATTCCACCGCATGAAGGCAACGCTACTTTATGAGTGATTTTTACAATACAAGATAGTTGTATGAGAAAGGTTGCCTTTTGTTCACTCATTTTTACAATGGGCGGTATGGGGTGAGTGCCTCTATTACTTCCTGGAACTAAGGACGTTATGTTTCGTCCTGAAACATATCCTTTCTTGGGTAGGTAAAAAGGCTTTTTAAATCTGTGTATTTCCAATAGTAAACTTCTCCAGCAGAAGTTTCTTTTCCTTTTAGAGAAGTAAAAATGAATAAAAACCCCTAAATATGTAGATTTATGTAATATCAAGCCATAATATGTAATGTGAGGTAAATATTTAAAAATATGTAGTATCAAATTTTAATATATTAATGGTAATTACAAGAATCGCAGAGATTTGTTATTTATATACGGTCAGGTTGAAAGGAATATAATATGTAATTACATAAAAATCCAGTCCCTACGTATGAGGAATCCATACCTGAAGTTTTTCGCACCATTTTCGATATACCCTGTATATTGCATGCCCATTAATTCCTTTTTTTTATCATACACTCAAACTCTCCAAAACAAAAATAAAACACTCAAATCAACACAACTATAGTTTCATTCCCGAAACTGAATGACGTATTTCACGTGCCGGCGTATTCCAGTTTTTCCATTCTCACAGCATTGCATCGGTGAAATCAGTTTTTAGTTTGGTAATACGCCTATATAAGGGGTTAGTTAAAAGAACCGCACCACCTAAATAACTTTTGAAGCATACGGTTCAGTGACATGAAACTTGGTATGTGAGGATACCCATATACTGAGAACTCAATAATGGTATTAGAGAGTTTTTTCTACTTCCGGTTTAACCGGAAGTTACTCCAACTCTCTTATTTTAAATGGAACACCCAATATATTATTTTATTTTTGAATAGTACTCATTAAGAGCTTTTCAAAAATTACCCACACTTGATACTTCTGTACAAATTCAGTGTTACTAAGTCAAGAAAACAGAAAAGTGTATCGAATATTAAAATAATAAACGCACCACCTAAATAACTTTTGAAGCATACGGTTCAGTGATATGAAACTTGGTATGTGAGGATAACCATATACTAAGAACTCAATAATGGTATTACAGAGTTTTTTCTACTTCCAGTTTAACCGGAAGTAGCTCCAACTCTCTTATTTTAAATAGAACACCCAATATATTATTTTTTAATTTGTGAATAGTGCTCATTAAGAGCTTTTCAAAAATTACCCACACTCGATGCTTCTGTACAAATTCAGTGTTGCTAAGTCAAGAAAACAGAAAAGTGTATCGAATATTAAAATAATAAACGCACCACCTAAATAACTTTTGAAGCATACGGTTCAGTGATATGAAACTTGGTATGTGAGGATAACCATATACTAAGAACTCAATAATGGTATTACAGAGTTTTTTCTACTTCCAGTTTAACCGGAAGTAGCTCCAACTCTCTTATTTTAAATAGAACACCCAATATATTATTTTTTAATTTGTGAATAGTGCTCATTAAGAGCTTTTCAAAAATTACCCACACTCGATGCTTCTGTACAAATTCAGTGTTGCTAAGTCAAGAAAACAGAAAAGTGTATCGAATATTAAAATAATAAAATACTCCTTCCTTAACAAAAACAAAACAAAGCTAGCTCGCCTTCTAAATTATGTGTTCAAATTGGTAGCCCTCAGATGCTTTACAAAGCGTCACTCGATCATAGAAACCATTTAAGTAATGATTTAACCAGGCTTTAGGAATATCTTGCACCACTTCCATTTTTATTTAGCAACACTGAATTTGTACAGAAGTACCAAGTGTGGGTAATTTTTTAAAAGCTCTTAATGAGCTTTATTCAAAAATAAAGAAAAAAATATATTGGGTGTTCCATTTAAAATAAGAGAGTTGGAGTTAAACCGGAAGTAGAAAAAACTCGATAATACCATTATTGAGTTCTTAGTATATGGTTATCCCCACATACCAAGTTTCATGTCACTGAACCACATGCTTCAGAAGTTATTTAGGTGGTGCGGGACTTTTAACTAACCCTGTATAAATATATACAGACTTCTGCACTGTTTTTGTAACTGGATTTCAAGAATTGAAGTTGTCGACATTACAGGGCTCGCTTATTAGGCTACAAACTGCAGGACAAACGCCAAAATTGGTGGGCACTACTTGTGAGAACAGCTAAGAGCTGAAAGTACATAAAAACGGAGGGTAGGGAGATATTTTAAAAGACTAACAGCAATAAAGACGGACGTGAACAACTTAGGGATGCTATCTTAACATACACTGAACGATAAGTTTGCTGTATTTAACATTAGTTATGACGAAAACAAGTGAACTTCGACGCTGTTGATGTTTGCTCCTGGCAGCCTGGATGGATGTTTATGTGTTTGTGTAGTGTGTTCCAGTAAACTTTATGGGCGCCATTTTATTTTATCGTGGACTGAGGACAGGCACTTTTAATTACACAATTATCTTCGCTCACGTCTCATAATCTCTACTCTCCTACAATACATAGTGCATTAATCTGAAGTTTCCAAGGCTAAAAATAGAAGCTTGGTTATTCCTCTTACAGACTTACTACAGGCTGTGCTTAAACTCTGTTCTCAGCTGCAATTCTGGTAACAAATGCTGAGGTCTTGGATTCGATTACCTACATAACAGTGACGTGTGTAGTCTAGCTTTGTCATTAGAGACTGGGTTTGCACCTCTTGTTTGTGTTTTGTGAAACATCAACTTATCAAATTTAAATTAAAGAGTTACAATGGAACCAAAGATCTTCAATTATTATTATTATTATTATTATTATTATTATTATTATTATTATTATTCTAACAATATATTTTTTTAATTTTTGTATTATTTTATAATAGAAATCCTAAATCTCTCTCTCAGGTCTGCAGATGTATAAAATATGCTAATTTGCATGGATTGAGCTTGGATCCATTAAAATACTAGTATACTATACACTTTTTGAAGTTATTAATTGATGTCTTTTGTTTAGATATGTATTGCATTATTATTCTCGTTATCTTTTTATCATATATTATATTCATTTATAAGATTCCATCTTTCATTTTCAGTTGTCATATTTTAAATTGTCATCATTTTAATAATAATTATTCCTATGTACTTTTATTGTAATTTCTATCATATTTATTTATTTATTTATTTATTCTGGTAGAGTTAAGATCAGGAGGCATTCTCTTCTATTAATGTTCTTGTAATGATATTGTCATGTACTGAACTGTTATTGGTCCCTAGCTGTTGTACAACAAAATAAAATAAATAAATAAATAAAATTAATTAATTAATTAATTAATTAAATAAGTAAATAAATAAGGAAAGAAGGAAATATATAAATAACTAAATAAATACATAAATAAATAAATATAACATAAATAAATACGTAAATAAATATATAAATACACAAATAAATAAATAAATAATTATTCATCTCGATTACACAACTTTTAACACTATATCACTTTAGAATGTGTATTACATGTCTTTCTCGTGTTAAATTTGATCGTACCTCGTTAACATGTTTCGGCCTTGTATGGGCCTTCTTCAGAACTCTGAAGGAACTAAATTATTTATTTACTTATTTACTGGCTTATTTATTTATTTATTTATTTATTTATTTATTCATTTATTTATTTACTTGCTGATTTAATTATTTATTTACTTATTTACTTGCTTATCTTTATTTATTTATTCATTTATTTATTTATTCATTCATTTACTTATTTACTTGCTTACTTAATTATTTATTGACTTATTTAATTGCTTATCTTTATTTATTCATTTATTTATTTATTTATTTACTTGCTTATTTAATTATTTATTTACTTATTTAATTGTTTATCTTTATTTATTTATTCATTTACTTATTTACTTGCTTACTTAATTATTTATTTACTTATTTACTTGGTTATCTTTATTTATTTATTTATTTATTTACTTGCTTATTTAATTATTTATTTACTTATTTAATTGTTTATCTTTATTTATTTATTTATTTATTTATTCATTTACTTATTTACTTGCTTACTTAATTATTTATTTACTTATTTACTTGCTTATCTTTATTTATTCATTTATTTATTTATTTATTTACTTGCTTATTTAATTATTTATTTACTTATTTAATTGTTTATCTTTATTTATTTATTTATTTATTCATTTACTTATTTACTTGCTTACTTAATTATTTATTTACTTATTTACTTGCTTATCTTTATTTATTCATTTATTTATTTATTTGCTTATTTAATTATTTATTTACTTATTTACTTGTTTATCTTTATTTATTTATTCATTCATTTATTTATTTACTTATTTACTAGCTTATTTAATTATTTATTTACTTATATACTTGCTTATCTTTATTTATTTATTTATTTATTTATTTTTCTAAATCCCAGCCTGGCCCTTCTAGCAAGCAACCTTACAAGTCTCCTAGAAGAACCCTTTTCTGCACATACCGGTAATCGACCAGTGATCCGAGAAAAGCTACGTTCTTGCCCGCCACAAGTATCTACGGATTTTTCAATTAAAATTACCAGGTATGGCTGGGACTCGAATTCGGACCGCCTGACTGATACGCAGCTACCTGAAGAGACTAAACACAAGTTACTTTACGACGCCATCACAACAAAGCAATGAGTGGAAGTAGATATAAAGAACTGAATTCATTACTGTTTCAATAATTTTAGCACATGCCTGTACTGCCATATGAAATAGGATGCCTTTCACCTTATTCACCTGTCGTCCTCATGGTAGAACTCCACTCAGGTATCTGAATCACACCAGTGCATTCTTGTTCTCCTTTCGTTTCGACAGGAAAAGTTTCAACCAGGAAGGCAACAGTGTTTAGAATTTCACAGAATCACAACTGAATAAACTTGACAGCTTGAGACACCAAAGCCCATGAGAAAAAAGAGAAGTTCTCTGTACCGCACACAAATGTTATCCGTGATCTGAAATGTGGGTGACCTCACCAGTCGCTTGGCAACCAAGTTTTACTTTCGACATTGTTTGCAGTCGGGAACCCAACAGACTCGTCCTGCTATCATTGGTTTTATGTTAATATGACATTTTCAGTGACAAGTGAAATTTATAAATAGACGCAAATAGTATGCGAGCGAAAGGTAAAGATGTGGACAGCACAAGCAATTTATGACTTATGTGTGTACATCAGGGGTGACCAAACTGGGTATCGTGATTACATCGTGTAATCAAAGACATTCATACTGGTAAGGGGAGTTTCCTGTACATTGCTCTCTGTCTGGCTCACGTACTGAAGGTAAGCAGTGTCGGTACCATGTCGCTCTACGAACCCTCTGTCTCTACGACCAGGAACAGAAGGTTTCGTACAGAATGGGAAGAGGAATTTATTCACTGTTCTGTCGGAGAAAATGTAATATACTGCTTTGGGCAACGGTTCAATTAGTAGTGGTATATAGAAGCGACATTACAGGGCATTACGCTGAATACACAGGCATAATAGGTATTATTATTATTATTATTATTATTATTATTATTATTATTATTATTATTATTATTAATCAGCAAGTGTTACCATAATTCTCAATATAGAGGCCTACATCTTCCCTTGAATGATAAAATAATTACTACACTATACCTCCATTTCAATTTCTTTTTTTAATCTTTTGGGGCCCAATTCATAGATATTCTTAGCGCGGGCTTTCGGTGGATGATCAGCGAACTAACGTTTTTCGTATTCATAAACCAGTGTTAGCGATATATGATATGAATCCTGTTTAACACGCTCGTAGCGCGGGCTAGCGAAATGTCTATGAATAGCACCCCTAATGACTATGATCGGTTATTTGCTACTTATTGATGTAATAATAATAACAATAATAATAATTTCTTTTTCTTATATTTAATGTGCTGTACAACAGCCAGTGGCCAATTACAGTTCAGCACAAAGAATATAACAAAAACAATAGCAATGATATAAATTACAATAGAAGTACAATGGATCATTAAAATAAATGGCAGTTAAATGAAATTATAATTGCAAATGAAAGAATGGAATCATATAAATAGTATTACAAAGATACACAAGATGACGAGAATATTATAATACATATCTAAACAAAAGGCATAAATTAATAACAACTGATATAAAACTCAAAAAGTATATAGTACACATTAAATGGATTCAAGTTCAACCCATGCAAATTAGCATATTTTATACATCTGCAGATCGGAGAGAGAGATTTAGAATTTCTATTATGAAAAATGTTTATGAAATTTTAAACCCTTAGCAGGAATACCAAGACTGATTTTGTTTATGAATGATTCACAATCAATATCACCCTTAATGACTTTACAAAAAAATAAATAATCAAGATCTTGACAGATCAGGGAGAAAGAGAGAGAGAGAGAGAGAGAGAGAGAATTTCTATTATGAAAAATGTTTATGAAATTTTAAACCCTTAGCAGGAATACCAAGACTGATATTGTTCATGAATGATTCACAATCAATATCACCCTTAATGACTTTACAAAAAAATAAATAATCAAGATCCTGACAGATCAGGGAGAGAGAGAGATAGAGATAGAGAGAGATAGAGAGAGATAGAGAGAGATAGAGAGAGATATAGAGACAGATAGAGAGAGATAGAGAGAGAGATAGAGATATAGATATAGAGAGATATAGAGAGATATAGAGATAGAGATAGAGATAAAAAGAGAGAGATTTAGAATTTCTATTATGAAAAATGTTTATGAAATTTTAAACCCTTAGCAGGAATACCAAGACTGATATTGCTTATGAATGATTCACAATCAATATCACCTTTAATGACTTTACAAAAAAATAAATAATCAAGATCTTGACGTCTGGCAAATAAACTACAGCAGTTAAAATATTTACAGTTAATCCCATATTTATAATAATCCGAATTTGGTAAAAATCTATAAGAACACAAGGAAATAAATTTTCTTTGAATATTCTCCAATTTGGCCGAGTAAGTGGAAGTAATGATAATAATAATAATAATAATAATAATAATAATAATAATAATAATAATAATAATAATAATAATAATAATAATATAGAGAAACTGATTGAATATTACGTGCTAGTGTAGTAATGAAGTGAGTTATTGAACTCCAAGAACTGAAATCAGCCTTCAATCATCGTCATGAAGAGAAGGATGACATAAATAAATGTAAGGAAGCCAGCTTAATCTTTTCGCTATAAAAAAAATCCTAATGTAAACAAAAGCACGTGACTGAAGTGAGGCTTCATTGGCCACTGTTTGGCGCCATAGATTCTCAGTACGTGTTCCCGCCTACTGTTGTACATTCTGTTTCATGTTAAACATTTCCCGTTACTCGTCAAGTAGGCCTAACCTCACTACTATGCATTTAGGAAACATTTACTTTATAATAAAATTGCTGTAATTAAATTATATTAAACTTACGTGTAAGGCCAATCGCTGCCAGACGACAAAGGAGTTATTCCTTCCAGAATGCAGAAGCCATACTACAATACCACGTGCTTACGTGATCAACTACGAGCTCAAGTGACGCCAGCTTGTTACAAGAACAGACTACCTCGGTATTACTCTTGGTATTCATCCGCGTTCATAATAAATAACAAAATATAAAAGTAACTTTTCTTTTACCTAGTGTTTTACATGTAATTGAAGTTATATATTTAATCGTATTTAACAACTATAACTGAATTTTTTATTTTCAAATAATATAAGATTATGGTTTCCAAATACGGAACTATATTTTATTGCGTGGTTGAGTGTTTCGACTGGGAGCCAATCACGAGTATGACAGCAACGTGCTTGTGTTTATATTAGGATTTTTCTTACAGCGAAAACAGTATATCTAGTGACGAACGAAATAGATCGTTCTCTTAAGCCTTCCAACGAAGCAGAGTTTTATAAAATCGTAATGATTAAGGTAGCTGAAATAATTTTTCCAATGAAAGTTGTTAATTAATTTTGAGAAACTGCGCATTTCTCGACTAAATATCCAGAAGAGAATTCAGGAAATTTCTGATTGTGTTCATTGAGAATTATTGTTAAAAGGCAAAAAAATTTGTATATATAATTTTATTGGCTCTTAATGACAGTAGTGACATTACTGATACAGCAAGTTTGTTTTTTTATTCTCGACGACGAAGAAATCAATGTGCACTAACCGCCACTGGTTGTAGTTTTCATTACAAGTACCACTCCCCCGTCTCCTTACTTCTTAGACTGTCTCTCGCGTGTAATCACTGCCGTTCGAGTTTTGGTCACCCCTGGTCTACATAGCCATAAGGATAACAAAAAAGTTTCTCACAAAATTAATACGTTTCACAAGGTGTAATGTTTCACCAACATAGGTCCATAACAAGACGTTAAGAGTGCGCCTGAATCTATATACCCCGCAATGTTATCTTTCTTACAGCTGCGACCGGGATATACATATTTTGAAGGTGGTAATGAATAGTGTATAGTCATCCACTAAAATGCAATATGTATGTCATCAGGAAGAAGACATTGGTCATTTATTGGTTGGGTTTTCTAAAATATGACGTGTCTTCGAGGAATGTTCTGTGAGTCGTATTGATGACGTGTTTTGACATGAAATATTTCTGTAAAAGGCTGAGAGAGAAACCTTATCAGCCTATTAACCAAAAAATTCCGTAGCAATACAACAACTTTCATTACCGTCAGAGTATCACACATTAAACCTCGATGTAATGCGGTATTTATACAGTTGAACTTCTACAGTCTTTTGTTTGCGTTACCAAAGCTACCACAGTCTAGTATACACAGTCACGAAGCTCAATACGTAGGGAATATGCATCCATAGATATTTGCTAACCACTAGGATCGCTACTATCTTCTCATCACAGACAATGCGAAATAGTATCTGCACAGTCTATTGTTCCTAGTACCTTCAACAACTCAAGTTTCGTGACTGTATATACTAGACTGTGCTAATACCACGAAAGATTTTGATTTTATCAATATATATCATTTAGGAAAATTTCAGTGGCGAGTAAATTTATCTGTAGTAATGTCACGAGAGGTCTGAGATTTGCCGATAAATCCATGAGCGTGGATTCGTGAATAAAATAAAAATGTAAATAATATATCCCTAAAATGTGATCACAAAATGTTAATAATTATTTATTAATGACTACTTAACCTATTCAGACATTGTGAAGTTGAAATACTTGTAAATGAATATCGATTAGTGCAATTAAGAAATTCGATGTTATTATTCAGTAATGCCAATTGCGAAATACAAGTTTAATAATGTTAATTACATGTACTGAACTTTTCTCTTATTGTTATAACATAAATACATTTTCATTATCTGCTGAAATCATAATTTAATTTAACAGTAACAGTGGGGACAGCTATATACCAATGCTTATGTATTCACAGCGAGACATGTTGCTTGCTACACAGTGAAGCCATCTCTGTATAGATAGGCCTAATTAAAACACGAATTTTATTACGCCATACAGAAGGCAGTTGGATCAAAGACCTTATTATTATTATTATTATTATTATTATGCAAGGTCTTTGGGTTTGATATGCGATGATGTTACACAAATTTGAACATCTGACTTTCTATTAACCCTGCGTTACTCATGTTATAAATATTCTCACCATTGCTCAGGTGGGGTTTCACAAACCCCATTTTAAATAATTAATATATTTTTCCGCAAGTTTCAGAAATCAGATAAACGCAATTAAATATACTATTCTTAGTTCACTTAAACAATTTCTTAAGTGAACTCTTCTGGATGTGATTGAAAAGTATACAGATGCACAGAGTACACACTAGCTCCATCTCTTAGATTTTCGTTGAAATATACGCACCGGGGTTTACCACACCCCACCTGAGTAATGCAGGGTTAATTGTTTCATTTCATTCACAAAATACAAACTTTATAGCTACAATTATAGGTTAAGTTACCTGTGGGAGCAGGACCAATGTCAGCTGTGTCTTATTTCGACCGTTACAATCAGTGCTACACGAAAGCATTTTTTTATAGCTCGACAAACGCATTCTCGCTGTAGTGTGTAACGGAACTAAAGCTGCATCTACACAGTTCAATATTCCAATCGCGTATGCGTACAGTCTGGGAAGAATATTGAAAGAATTAAGTTTAAAAGGTACGTTCAGCAAATCTCAGACCTCTCGTGACATTATTACAGATAAAATATACTAACAAACCACGGGCATTATTTATAGTTTTTGAAAATGGTCCTACACGATTCCCTAGATTTGGCACCTGCTATCATTCCAATTACTCTTTTTTGTGGTAGGAATGTACTGTTATTATCTGTGGAATTTCCCCAGAATATTATGCCAAAACTCATTATCTAGTGGAAGTATGCAAAGTAGCCTATATTGTTTTCAAGGCATTGATATTTACTATCTCTTGCACAGATCTAATAGCAAAACATGCTGAGTTTAGTTTGAGGGTAATTTCTTTAATATGATTTTTCCAATTTAAGACATTATCAATTTGTAAGCCAAGACATTTGGTTGTTGTTGTTGTTCTTTCTATTACGGACCTGTTGTTAATTATTGGGATTCAAATTTTCAAGGTTGAATTTGGGCAGATTAAATTGGATTATGTTAGTTTTGTTACAATTTAATACCTTGAGCCAAAAGGCTCCACATCTCATCCCAGTCTATGATAGCTTATCAAGTTTCTTTCCTTTCTGTTACACAGAGCCGGGAGCCTATCCTAGCTGACATAATTGCATCCGTTATTGACATCTTCTACCCAGGGATGCAGTATGAGCTTGCACCCCCCCACCCCCTCAAGACACCCCCTGGCTACTGGCAACCCCATTCCCCAAACAAATTGGGATTCTCATTTGGTCCACCGCAGGTGGTGGTTGGTATACGTCACAGCCTGCTTTTCTACCCCTCTGCTAATTTAACTGGCAGTGAATTAACAGCTGGCAGGACGGTAGCGACGTCATCTGCGTGTTGGTTGAGTCACTGTCATTCTGATTAGTCGGTTACTACGACTGAATGTTAATTTAATGTGCATGATGGGTATATAATGGAGAACACGACAGTTGCTAAGCAACCGGTCTACAGATTCGTGCTGCTACACTAGAATCTCGTAGGTCCAATAATAATAATAATAATAATAATAATAATAATAATAATAATAATAATAATAATAATAATAATTACTTACTGGCTTTTAAGGAACTCGGAGGTTCATTACCGCCCTCACATAAGCCCGCCATCGGTCCCTATCCGGAGCAAGATTAATCCAGTCTCTATCATATCCCACCTCCCTCAAATACATTTTAATATCATCCTCCCATCTACGTCTCGGCTTCCCCAAGGGTCTTTTTCCCTTCAGGTCTCCCAACTAACACCCTATACGCACTTCTTGATTCACCCATACGTCCTACATGCCCTGCCCATCTCAAACGTCTGGATTTAATGTTCCTAATTATGCCAGGTGAAGAATACAATGCATGCAGTTCTGTGTTG